>NC_054547.1:34523974-34823974 GCF_017654505.1 Polyodon spathula | reverse complement strand
CACACGTGGGGCCATGTACAGGTGGACTTTCTGGGAATGCATACATTGTTTTTCAGGGCAGATCTATTTTTATAATTATACACACAGAAGCCATGTTAAGAACCTGCAGGGTCTCAAAAGTTACTGCTCGGCCTATATTTAGTGGAAAATAGGGTCCTATGTTCATGATGAAAATGTATTTTGCATACTGTAACAAAACAGTCTGTCATGACAATAAAATATTTCCTACCTTCAGTCTGCAAGTCCTGTTTATTTTCTTCACTTTGACAGGAGGCACGTTGAGGGAAAGGATCTGAACTGATGTGTGCAGGGTCCAGGCCTAGTGTAAAAAAGCCATTTAGGCCAGTATAGTGGTCCACTTCCATAGGTTGTCTTTGAGCAAGCTCATGCAGTGCCTATCAGGAAAAGATAACAAATATCATCTACGGTTCAGTGATTTATACACTAGCCCAAACAACAGATCTGCAATCTGCAGTGCATGTAATAAAATAAAGTGAATAAAACAAAATGCATACTTTACATTAAGGACTGACTTATAAACCGAAACCAATAAATGCCTAACATACAAGGACATTACAGAGTACTGCCTAATACGTTTTTTACTGGCTGACAGAAAAAATATGTAAAAATGATTTTATGTGCTTCAATATGTAATTTAAGACACTCAACAAACCATTTTGTGTCATTGTTTTTTTCTTGCCTTGCAAGAGCTGCATCGTTAAAGCAATGTCATGACAAGTGTTACTTTCAAATTACATTTTCTGTTTCAAATGTCTTGAGATTTCAAAGTAGACTGCACTGCAGTAAGAAAGGAAATAAGAAATTAAATTATTTAAATCTGAATTATACCTAATTAATAATTTTGTGCATCACTGAAAACCAGGAAAATTATATAATGATGTGTCATGCTCCTGGATGGTTCATTGTTCACTAATGACTGCCTTTCTCGCTCATCTAACAAGCTGACATTGGTGTGCCAAGTAACACTTAGAAATATCTGAATTGTGACCCATTCACTTTGCTGAATTCTCACATTTAGCCAATTATACTTTTTGCAGGAAAGGTTTCATAATTTGCCTTTATAATCCCCCTGTGTGTCAATAAGTGAGCAAGCACATAAAAGCCAAAGATGTTTGTTATTTTTTTTAATAAAAACTGAACCTGTCCTCGAGCTGTACAGAGATCAGTTGCCAAAGTCAAATATACTTTTTATCTCTTCTGCAGTTAGTAAATGACTGGTTCCACTTTCTTCTGTTTTAATTAGTTGTATATTTTACCATAGACGGCTTTACAGAGAGGCCCACATCTATGCTTTCTGTAGTACTGCCATTCGCCAGCAAACGGTTTCTGCCTGGAACTTCATCTGCAGTGGAAGCTGCATCTTCCAGAGAAACATTTAATAACAGTGATGTATTATGAGATTTCAGCGGTTCACTAGTGGTTTGCTTTTCATTCTTTTGCCTTTGTTTTTGTTTTGGTCTCCGTGGACTGTTTTGGGCCATTCTTTCTGTTTTAGCAGAAACAGACAGAGAACATGAAAGATGCACATTTGTGCTTGATGTTTTTCCAGCTGTTGTATAAACAAAAGACAAAAAAAAAAAAAAACAGAATTAGTTCTGTTGGATAAGCAATTATTATTTCTGTTTTCTGAAGGTATTAAACACATCTACAGAGGATTTCAAATTCGCACTGGAAAGTAAATTCAGTTGACATAACAATGTACAAAGTACAGTCGGGAATGGATTCTGACTCCCTTTTGCAGCTAATGCATTAGTGATGGGTATCCATGGCAGCCTAATGTTACAATCCATATTGTATGTCACTGGCAAACAGTTTCAAGAGGAGATATTCATAAAATATTTGACAGTAGTCAGACAGCAACGGGGCTCAAAAACTGTGTCTCTACTAATATCAACGAATGATACAAGATAGTAAGTAATACAGTATAGCAGTACTAGTAATATTGTGGAAATGTATACATTCAGACACACATCAGCATTACAGTTAATATTAGACTAAAGTTCTAATTAATATTTACAAATATTTATATAATCATACTTACAATTCTCAATGGCATCACACTGTCTCATACAAGTACTGTATTTTAAGAATCAATTACACTTTTAAGTGCCTCATGCAATTTTAAAACCTTTTTTTTTTAAGCTGTAGTTGCAGTTATACATTCTCTTGTACCTGAGAGAAGTCTCTGCTTGCTTGCTGAGGTGCTTGTGCTACTGCTTGATGAAAGGGTTTTTTCATCTTCAGATAATGTGGCCATGAGGGAAGACATTCCAATGTTCTTTGATTCTTGGACTGCTGACATTTCTGACCTTTTGTCAAAAGACAAATTCAGCTCTGTCAAGTAGAGATTGTTTCTCAAGTGAGTCAGCTTTTTCTCTCTGGTTCTTGACAAAAGGAAAATGAAAAGTAAGCAATTGTATTGAAATGTTAAACAATACTCCTCAAAAAATAACTATGCAAACAAAAAATCTGTCCAAATGAATGGTCCCTCAACTTTCACGCTGCTGTAGGAAGAGCTTTGCTTAGGTCGGTAATGAGTTAGCGTAACAAGTGTTCTGTACAATGGAGTTTTTATTATTATTAAAATATATATTTAACGTACTCTTCGATATCTGCTTCCTCCACCACATAGCTGTTACTCTCCTCCAAGTGCTCTTTAACAACCTAAAGAGAAAAATACTGTTATTTGTTTACATACATCCATAGGGTACATCCATACAGTAAACAAATGTAAAGATAAAAATACTAGTATAACAGGGCTTATTTTTGAGCAAGCGCTTCCACCATATACAGTAGCTGTTAGTTTTCATGCAGTCCTTTTCCCCTAGGTAACGCTCGAGAGAAAACCCGGAACATTTTTTACTGGCATTGTAATTTAGAAATGTGTTTATCAAATCTGGGGTAAGTGGCCTAAATGCCTTTCAATAAATGTACAGTTTAATTAAGACTGAAAAATGGATCGGTCAATGTATTATGCAGTAAAGCTATTTCAGCAGGGGGTTTAAATGCACTGACACTTTACCACATTTGAAACCTTTTAAAAACGAGAAAAATCTTACCTCGTCCAATTCTAAAATACTTAAGGATGATCCAGTCAGCTGATTATGCTGATGAAACTCATCTACTTTAAAAAGAGCAGTGTAATATCTGTGTTCCTCCATCTCTTCAGCTACAGCGTTTAAGGAAAGAGACAGATTGCACACAGTTATTATTATTATTATTATTATTATTATTATTATTATTATTATTATTATTATTATTATTATTATTATTATGATGATGATTAATTTTTACTGCTGTTATTAACAGCAGCTGTTTAATACAGTTGAAATAGAACTATCTTCAAACACTGTGGCCTGATAAAAACACAGTACCTGCTTGCAGCAGCTGTAAAATGATCTACAGCCACAACCTTTATTCACACTTCATACTGGTTCTCATGCCCCTTCCCATCTCAAAAGGGTAATAATCCCCCACCCCCCACCCCCCCACCAAAGCAAACTCCACTGCAATCAACGTCCCAAACTTTCACCACGTTGAATCCCTCAGGATTTTGACTACTACCTGAAGAGTGAGCAGGGTCCACTTACTGTATCATTGTATATTTAAAAAAATGGATCTAACCAGTCAAACTCAGCCCTTCTTCATCCATCAGCATGTCTGACTCCATTAAGGGTGTTTGAGGTGAAGAGGTCAAAGACATCGATCCACACTGCTGTACAGGGGTTCTGGAAAGAAAATGCAACAGCTCAAAAACAATACTGGTTTAATAGTGAATCACAGAATAAAGGAGATTATCTTTTTTATCATCTATCAATTGCTTTGAATGACATTGCTGGCCTTGTTGCTTTCAGTACACAAATCCAACGCCACAAAAAAAGTGTGTGTTTCTAATGTATGATAAAGCAAATGTATCATCTGGACACCTTCTATATCACTTCCTCCACCAGTAAGTCTGAAGGGGAAGAATTTCTTTCAGTCTGTATTCCACAGTTGTATTGTTAAGAGTGCCAGTTCAAACCTCACTGATATAACTCGCTTCCAACTGTCATGCCATAATTGGATTGCTATGCTGTTGACAGATAAGAATATATGTCCTGATATAATCGTTTTTTGGGGTTTTTTTTAACCAATTATTTTTGTGTACCTACATTACCTTTTTCTTTTTGATTTTGCACCTTATGGTACACAGCAGTTTTCCTTTTTAATATATATATATATATATATATATATATATATATATATATATATATATATATATATATATATATATATATATATTCATTTTTATATCATTGGAACTTATTATAACTAAGACGTTATAATATATTCTGCAATTTACTAAATAAAAACGGTGGGTCGTTAGTGCCACCCAGCAATCACTGTTTTCCCCTTGTCTTTCTAGATCCTGCTCATGATCTCTTGCGAGGTTGCTGTTGCTGCTGCATGGTGATACAAACACAACGGTCTATGTGTATAGTTATATTATATATATATATATATATATATATATATATATATATATATATATATATATACACACACACACACACACACACACACACACACACACACACACGCGCAATCTAAAGGGTTGCATAACAAAAAAAGTGAAAGAAAATATGCAGAAATTCATTTTCCATACCTTCTATGTTTTTTTAATAGCAGTCTCTCCATATAACTCAGACTGTGTTCACTGAAGTCAATGTCAACTGGTTTTCTTGCATCTGACAGGTCTGCTTGAACTGCAGATACCCCTGTGAACACTGAAAAGTATTTATAATTCTTTAAAAGCATTTATAATTTAGATTCTTGGTCTGGTTAACAAGCTGAGTGGTGCATTGCAGTCTAGCAACCCTGTATACTGGACCCTAGGTGCCAGAGACTGTTGCCAAAAAGATAAAAGCAGCATTAAAATAAAATGTTACAGCTTCAGAATACCCAACGGAGCTATGACAGAAAATGAGAGAAGTGACCAGACAAAGAGACATTGATCCCGTTCACACCATGGACCCCGTTCATACCATGTACCCCGTTCACACTACTGGACTGGCCCAGGGTCGCCACAGATTTAGTTCTGCAACCCCATTTACATTTGCAGTTTAAAACAACTTTGAGCATTCACATGTGACTGAAAACCACGCCTAAAATGTGGCAAATTGCTTGTTTTTTTAATGGAACGATAGCCTGCACTCAGAATGGAAGAGCTACCAGGATATACAGTAATCCTTGATTTGTAGCAGATGTTTCTTATTAATTTTTTTTTTTTCAATGCAACACAGTAGCAACTGTATGGTATATGTTAAAAAAACATATATTATTGACTATACATTATTCTCTCAAGAACACAGAGGTATTTAGAATGCAGGAAACCGCAACTTGCTAGTGTTGACAGGTGTAAATATTTATTTTCGTAACAGATACTTCACTTAGATTGCAAATGACTATCATGTTGTACATACAATGACTGACATTCACAAGATAAGCTCACTATTGACTATCTAATAATGGTACTACTGCTCCCTCCTAAGGAAAGACATAGCATTAAATAAATTACACGTGTGTCTTCTCATACATATTTGTTTAACCTACACTAATGTATCTTTGTCTATAAACACGATCGTTAAACTATTCTATTGTTTACTCATTATTATTATCATTGTCATTATTATTCTCTAGTCCTTAACCATTACCACTTCATTGAGGGAAGCACCTTAATCTAAATACAACAATGCATTGTCATATATCAAATAGACTTTGGTCAACAACATGCATGATACATGAGAAACCACTGCTCTATCACCAGTAAAATAACATTAACAATAATAATCACAATAACAGACATTGAAATATTACAGGGAGGATCTCACCCTCACATGGGTCATCAACAACCTTAATATTTGTGGATGAGAACAGTATTTTATGTGTGTGTAAAATCAAGCAGCTAAAAGAAATGATTGGCATTTTAATGTAAAGACACACACTTCTGTAGCCATGTATATCATTGCATGTAAAATAAACAACGGTGGCTGTATATGCCAAGTCACCAGCACCATCAGTGGTCATAAATTGTATGATGTAGAAATAATTAGCATGCAATATTAATCCACAGCTGTCTTGGCTAGCAGAACATTCACCTTTCTAGCTACCTTTCACGTGTGTGGGAGTATGGGAGTGTCTACTGAGCTATGCAACCACATTGGTCATGTGATACAAAAAGGCTGGCCCTAGTCTGTTTTGCAGTTATGCATATGGTCCCAGCCCTGGAACGTTCACGTATGAGAAAAGGCAGCTCTGGGCCACCTTAAAGTGTAAACGGGGTCTTACACATCCACTGTGAGCGTGACTAGCTGACAACACCAAACTTAGTTATATGACAGGAAAGCCGGAAGTAGAAAACAAGGAGAACTGTGAAAATGTACAGCTTGTCAGTTGCCCTGACTGTGTCAATAAAGCCTGTGGAGCGATAAAACCTGTTGCAGAATTTAAAAAGCAGATGAGACTTTCTTTTCTTAATGTACTTTGCTATATCAAGCACCCCTTGAAAGAAGACATGAACCCACACACTGCTCATTATTATGTCAGAATCAGCCTCTTTAAAACATGTGAGCTTTGATCCACGATGTGCTACCTCTCTTCTGGGGGACTGCAGAGTAGGGGTGTGATGACAAATGTTTTGTGATGATCAGTTCGTCACAGTGTTATAATATAATACATTTGCTTTGAGTCTGTTAAATGAACTAAATGTCAAAAGTAAGTTTTATTACTGTACTGTAAATACAATGATAAAAATGTTCATCTTGAAGAACAACTGGACTGGTTGGGAAAATGGACTAGTCATGGCAAAGCTTTGTCTGACTGGAAGAAGAGGTGTGTGTTTCGGGCATAGTGAGGCCTTATTGTCCTGCTCCATTAAATATGTATTAATGTACTAATCTGTTGCTAGCCACCAGAAGAGAATACTGAGTAGTGTACGTGTACATAAACAGATGTGAAAAAAAAAAAAAATATATATATATATATATATATATATATATATATATATATATATATATATATATATATATATATATATATATATATATATATATATATAAACTGTGCTTTAACGAATTTCACCAGGAATTTTAAAATTGGTCTGTTCTTACGACTACCCCGGTTGGGGCCTTTTTTTTTTTTTTAATCCATGCCTAAGTGGTTGTTAAACTTTCTTTTTTACGATGGAAATAATCTGTTTTCAGATTAGTTAAAACTAACACATTATGACAGACAATGGAGTCCGACCCTTGGACAATGAAAAACTGGAACAGCATTGGTGATAAACTTGTTTTGCAAATCAAAAAGTGACAAAGAATTGTACAAAGGCGAGAAGTCTTATCTTGTCCTTCAGTAAAGAACATGCCAATATTGGCCAGTGATAGGCTTTCAGCCAGCCTTCCTAATTACAGAAGAACAGTATCTGGGGAGTTTGAAGAAGCAATAAAAGGGAATGTATACATTTTATTCTGAGATGGTGGTTACATTCTTAATGACAACTGCTTTTCATTTATACATAATTATAAAGAATCCCATCAAAGGGAATAACACATTAATGTCTGCCTAATCCACTGTTAATAATGGTCATGTAGCCTTCATCCACTAAAGTGTAGCCTCCAGCTACAATTACTAGCATATTACAAACTAGATACCCACTAAATATAAAATCATGTACAACATATAAAATCATACATTAAAGTCATTTTGAATGGATTGCTAAGATCAGCCATATTACTTAATCACTGAATCATCTTGATTCTAGCACAAGTAAACCAGATTTGTGGTTGATGATACAAAAAACACATGACTGGAAAAAGAGTTCAAAAGAGTTGTTACATTTACAAGAACCACTATGCACAGTAACCTATGATTCAAGGATTCATTTAATAATTTCTGCGCTAAAAAAATAAATAAATAATTGTTGCAAGGGGTCATGCACCCCCCCCCCCCACCCATTTCACATGGGTTAAATGACATCTTTACCAGTCTGAAGTACTTAAGCAGTTTTAATGTCAACATGAAGGTAGTTAAGTGGAGAGCTCTACTCACAATCTATATTATACAAAGAGATGGCAAAGCCATAGACACTGGCAATCACATCTATGCTGACATATATTTTCGCACTACTCCTCATTGTTGCATTCCTCTTTGCAAAAGCCGTCATGTTGTCATGTATCTGCAGGACACGAAGGACATGTCATCCATCATTCCTGAGTACATCACATTCTATTTGCATGCCTAAATCAATCATGAACCTGTACATTCATATGTAATGTTTTTAAAGAATAACAAATTAATACACTGTAGATAATAATGTGTCCCAGTAAGACCTACTGGGACACAGACTACAAGGTGATAGCAAAGCAAAAGAAGACAGTGCTTGATAAAGGAAATATTGTTATACAGTAACAAAATACTTTTAATTCAGCACCCAGTGCACTGGTGAAGCCAGCTAATCAGTCTCTACTAGATTAGCACAAGAGAGATAAGAGTGACAACTTTAATCCCAGACCAATCATCACGTTACACTTTCATAAACACGACCGCAATTTCAAAAACCTCAACACATCTCAGTTCTACGGCCAACTAGTTTGCTTCAAGAAAGAAAAAAGAAAGACCAACAACTCAGTCAAAGAATGTAGGTGGATGACATTGGTCTTGTGTACTAAGCCTAGACACCTGCACATTAGATCACAGTGACACCTACTAAGAAGGATGTTGGCTGGACACTTGCTCTCTATTAAGAGAATGTGGTTGTGGGTATTGAAACTGGAGAGATTTCTCTAGGGATGAAAACTGCACAATTTTCAAGAAAAAACCCTCTCTCCAACCTGACATGCTTTTATATTTTATTGTTCAGACATTTTTTTTGAATAAATTATACCTTAATGCTTTCTATTATTATAATACAAGGAAAACGCTGAAATAATGATGTTTCTAGAAACCCTTAGGGATCCCTGACAAGGATGACATTTTTCTAAAACTTTACAACTAGGCTCACATCCAGAACAACTATAATGCAAAAATGGAGGGTTCTTTTCACCAACACATTACTGTGAGAAAGGATTTTAAATATCTTTGGAAAGTATGTGAATTAATGTTGAAAATAGATCTTTCCAAAGATGTATTCTACATTTTCTCATAACCTTGACTTATGCTATTTTAAGTCCAATACATTTTTATGATAATTGCACTCACATCAATACTAAATTACTTTAGTTTCTGAACATCAAAAGTACATCGTAGACATGTTTTTCAATATCTAGGGGAAATGTAAATAACCTTTGTTAGATTGATGGTCACATCTGCTATTAAGCAATTTGTATTGGAATGACTTAGGAATGTGATAGTTAGTGCTGTAATGCACATTTTTTTACTTGAGGCACCTACTATTATGATGTAATAAAGAACAATCTGGCTGGATGTTGAGTTGTACTAAATTAGCAAAGGAATAAAAAAAGGAAGTACTATGCGACAAGGATGTAGTACTCTAAGGTGGTTGTTTTATTTTGCTAGCTACAAAAAGGAATTCCAGGAAACGAACATATATAAAATACTCCATGTAGAAATACAAACTTATGTCAGGAATATACTGCATATACCTGGTACGGCTTCATAGGGCTTCCATTCTTGCTCATTTTTCTCTTTTCCGGTTCTCCATTCCATCAACACTTGCTGAAAAGACTTTGCAGACTCTTCCTCATCAAAACTACCACTTAACAATAAACCTTTGTTCTGGTTACTTTTCCTGATGCTTTGGACCTCAAAATCATTTCCATGATCCAAAAATGAAACCTAAAATAAAAGGATAAAAATAACCACTAAAAAGGTAAGCCTATATTTTAAGTTTGATGCAAATGAGTTGGCAGCTTTCATAGTCAATGCTTTAAGCTGCCATGTTCTACTCAACCAGTAATGGCTCGATCAGCAATTTGTTGCAAATATTACTATAGCCTTCAAAATGCCATAATTGTTAGATGAATAAATATGTTTGTTTTTTTTTTGTTCTTGGCTTTTCTTTTTTTTTTCATGATGTTTACAATTAAAATGAGTAGTGTTTGAAACTATTGGCTTAAAATAAACTGATTTCACAAGGATACATAGTCTTAAAGTAAATAATTTGGTTTCATGCAAGTCAGACCATATTGTAATTAGATCCATTAAATCCAATTGTAATTGTGATTGTAATGAAATGTCCCTTTGTAGTACATCTACTTTCGAATTAACATTACGGCATCTGAAACTTGCAAATTAGGCATACTTTCTCCTTAACCTTTTGCGTTCCTATGTCGGACCAGGTCCGACATTACAATTTTTCCTTTCTGGTCCTATGTCGGACCCTGTCCAACATCATCAAAAATACATCAAACACAGGTCTCTAGTCGTTTTTTCCCTGGAAAAAGCCGAGAAAACCTTTCAATGGCCAAGTGAGACTGATAGGAGCCGAGAGAAAGCCAAAGAAAAAGGGGTAGATCTGAGCAATACACATAGCCCCTGCACCACAGAGATAACACAGACATAAACAAAGAAGAGAGCTGCTTCCGCATCCAGTGCTCAAAGAATATCACAGACATTTGCAGAGCTTTTTGCGATGTTACAGTAATAAAATAATGACTTGGATCACATATTGAGGAGTTTGGTGATAAAACGAGTGAGATGCAGTACTGAGTTGCAGTTACTGGAGATGCAGTACTGAGTGTCCTTTTGGTATGCAGTGCCTTTTAAATCTGTTTTACTGTGAAAAAAAAATTAAAACAGCACGTGTAAAATAAACAGCGCGTGTGAAAATAAATTGGACCTGACGCGCCTGACAAACACTGAATAAATGGACCGCTAAGGGTTAATGCATTGATGCTTTATGGAAAATTCATCAAGTTAAGTTCATATCAAACTCAAGATTTCTGTGCCAACTTAGCCTCTTTTGCATATGGTTATATTCGATTCAATTTCCATTGGTGCATGCTGATTTCTGAGTAATTACACCAATTATCAGACAAGTGTGTGCATTCCCATTTGAGTTTGTAATGGGAAGTTTTGTGTTGCTTAATTCCACTGAAGTTACTCATATCTCTTCATTTACACAGTGAATGGACAGGTTGATCTCACCACACTAATGGCAGTACACAAAGGAGGCGAAAAGCAAAAAAAAAAGGCAGACAAAAGGGGGCGAGGCACACACTGATTTAAATAGTGTAACTGATTAGTGATGAGAGGGCAGCCAATGCTCCACCTCACTAAGGCTACAATTCAGCTCCTGGTTTATTCATAAAAAAAAGCTCTTTTTAAAGAATGAAAAATAACATAACATTAAAAACTATTTTGAAAGTATATTTTATAGTAAAGACCAACAAGTTGTGTCTTTACAATGCAGTAAAATACATATATAGTGTTAGTTATAGCTATCACTGTTTATCCAAGAACTGTAACTTAATAATAATAATACAATGATCTACCTCTGCATCTGTGTTCTTCTGTGGAGGGAGAGGATTTTTCACAGGTAACTGCTTCTCCACAACAACATCATTCTGTTTGGTTCTCACAGAAAACTCTTCAGGATCAATTTGTTTTTTAAATTCACTAACAACATCTAATGTGCTGATGGAAGTCTGGATCTCCATCTGTTAGGCAAGTGACACAGATATAAATTAAAGATTAACTTCTGCATTCTTCAAGTACCCATACATTTCATTAAAAATCTTCTTTACAGTAACAGTCATTAATCTATAGATAATACAAATGCAGTAGGACACTACTAATCCCTGTTCAATAAAGACATTGTAGGTTTATTTCAGTGTTATTTATAGAAGTCACCAGACTGTATAACTTCTCACTGTTGAACATACAGCATGTCTATTATAATTTTTTCTTCAGTGAAATGTGTCACCTTAAAACTAAACTTCTTTTAGCAATTTCATTTATTTTGCAATAACTTTACTGATAAACATTTAGAGGCATTCTGCAACCAACTGAAGACCTTTATAAAAAGGACAAATGTTCCCATGTCTTGTAATATAATTTGAAGATAAAGTGGCTTCCAGACAGAGACCCAATGCATCTTGATGATGACTTTGTATTTTCTAAGCATTAAACACTAGTTTCAGGGATTGCACATGTGTTAACTTTACTAGATTTTAAACACTCACAGATTATATATACTGGTATAGAGACATAAAAACAGATCTCAGAAAATATGTATACCTTAAAATAGACCACAACGTATACCAGTCCCTGCAGTATAAATTTAAGTATAAAATAAATAACCTTCCTGCTTCAATCACCTACAAATGTATAATATTAATAAACTACAAATGCCTGAAAACATATTCTGATTGACTTTGTTTTTCGTACTGCGGCAAAATACATTATTCCTTAAATTAACAACAGATGACCTAGAAGGTTAACATATTTAGCATTTTACTTAATATATACAGTAGCTTTCCCCTTAAGCATGGAATCTAAGATTATAAATTGAATCGGACAAAATGTTTTTTTTTGTTTTTGTTTTTTTTTTAAGTTTCCTATTGCATAAAATATAAACTAGTGTCACTAAAACCTTTGGTACTTGTTGCAACACTTTCTAAATGTTTCAATGAACATATTCACTACAGCTGTATCTGTATGAATTTGCCATAAGGCTTGATGGAGAAAAAGTTCATTTTATGCATGTGGGTACAAGCACACATCAGCTCTCACCAGGACATTGCTGAAGACTTTCCAAAAAGGAAGTCAATAATCACCCTAGCTGTAAGGTTTCTCTATGCCAGAAATGGTGTTGCAGGATTACTGATGTGACTACTGACATTTCAGACTAAGGGCAACTGAGGGAGTTGTGGGACCCAAACATGTCAACAAAGTGTTGATAACAATGGACATGTAATCCTGCTACAATTTCAAAATATGCAATGTTATTTTTTCATTGAAGTATGTTCGAGGTACAAGCTAGCATGTATTACCAATTACAGTATATCATTTAAAGGAACAAGTTTTTTTATTATTTATTAAAATGTATTCCCCGCCAGCAGTGGGGGCCATAAACTTAACCTGAAGCCCTTTTAACATTTATTAAAGTGCTGTTGACAGTTTTTTTTTTTATTTTATTTTTTTTTTAATTAAAAACATATCTATATTAAAATGTAATTCATCAAAATATGTTTCGACACCAACCAGCATAACGTTCAGTGCTGATATTTAATTGACTAGTTAATATGCAGCAGAGAAAGAGAGAGAGAGAGAGAAAGAGAGAGAGAGCTGTGTTTAAATATTTAAGCTTTTTTTTTTCCATATAAGCCAAGTACCAATATATTGTAATCAGACCCCAATGAATTATATTAATGTGTTCAATGTAACATGATTGTGGGACACTATAGGTTTAAATGTAAGGACAAACATATGAAATATGACACTATTTTTCTATTACTTTTTTACATTGTTTGACTGACAAATGCACTGTAAAGAGCTATGACTACAAGCCTACCTTTCCTGACTCGCTGCTCTCTAGTGTTGCGAGTGTTGAGTCTGAGTTTCAAATTTTGTAGAAGCCACATGGGGTATAACTACATATATTTTCACATCAAAAACTTGTCAACTGTGACTGGCAGCAAGAAACAGCACTCTTAAAAAAGTACTGTGTGTGTGTCTTCAGAATTACCCACCTTTAATTCTCCAATAAGTGTTTAGGTAAAATCTTTTGTCTACAGTACACGGTTAGAGAAGCTAAAACCTTTACTATACCAGCATTCAAGTGAAATACAAATTCTGTCCAAAGGAAAATCTTTTTTTTTTTTTTTTTTTTAACTTTGCTGTGCTAATAAGTCTAGATTTCTACGGCACCTAAAGAATACTTTTATTTCAGTGTTGGAATAAATAAAAGCCAATATTATACCTGGTTGTTGCATATTGGCAAGTAAAATTATGTTGAAAAGCAAATCAATACAACCTGCAAGAGAGATGATTTTTCACTTAATGGTGTATAACATTTTGTGCTCTTCACCTAACAAAATCTATTACAAAAAAAAAAAAGCTGCAAGGAAAATGTTGAAAAAGTTGTATATCCCTCGTGGCAAGGTAAGAGCAACATTTACAGGTATACATATTTATCTTGATAATGTTTCTCTTTTCTGCTTCTTTTTTTAATCTCAATATATCCCAAGATACTAAGGGAATGAACAAAACGTGTGCTTTATAGTTTTTTGCTTGACAAATAGCTGTGGAGGATTATAAAAAACATTGCTTTTTTTTTTAAATACATATATTTTTTAGACTTAATACTGACACCAAAATGTCTCGTCCTGAAGCCTACCCTCACATGAGCCGGTACAGTCATTATAGACACTCACTTTGATTCCATAATCATGTATCAAGCAGTCCTTAGCATAATCGTAACTGGACAGATAACTATGATTATGATTATCACACAGCAGGCAGTTGTGGGTGTTGTTGCTAATCACTTTTTGTCATGTGTGTGTCATAAGCTCTATCGCACTGACCAGTCAGACTTCGATATTCTGTCAAATGGACAGCAACACAAATTTTTACAGAGTGTATCATGTCTGGGATTTGCACAATTATGACAGACTTCAATTACAGCTTGTTCTTCAAGGTTCATATTTAAAAGTACAATTTGATATCATACCCGACACATGTCAATAAATTATTCTGAGAGCTGTTCTTTTCCCATAAAACTGCAACCCAGAGCCTGCACTGAAGATAGCATAAGAATGATGTACTACAGAAGCATTTCCTGAATATGGGTGAAAAGGTCAATTACAATATTCACCTGTTTATTGACCAGTGAATAAATAGGCTGTGAAACTTAATCGCTTTGATATTTAGCATAGGATTTCTCTGTCCATGAAATGACACACGTAATAGGCATAACATTCTTGTCAGTTTCACACAAGAGGTTCTGTGAATTAATTTTAGCTTCATCACATATTGGATGATTTGTGTTCAAAATAAATAAATACAATTATATGACTTAAAATATAAAGGTTCTTTAGTTTGTGCAGCTATTTACAAACAAAGCTATTCTATTTTACCTGAGAATAGAATAGAAAATAATTCTAACTGAGAATCAAAGTAGGGGCTTGAGGCAGGAGCAGAGCAGTAGATCAACCTGACAAACTAGACCCAGATATACTGTTTGCAATTCTTGTTGATTTCCTGGGAGATTCTGTCAACACATACAAGCAGAAGTGCTAACCAGGGGCATAATAGCCTGCAATGGGAAGTATATCCTAGTTAGGGAGATCAGAGCTTGCATAATAAGAAGTGAGTAATAATGGCACCGAGAAATCAACAAAAAAACAGAAGGGAGACCGCATCAAAACAAGAACAACAACTCAGGTAAGACAACCATTAAATGTATTTATCTAAATGCTAGAAGTATCAGAAACAAAATTCTAGAACTTGAAGCTACTGCAACTATGGTAACTATGATGTGATAGGTGTTACAGAAACATGGTTGTCTGAGAGTGATGGGGACGAATATAATATTTGTGGGTATACACTGTATAGGAAAGACAGGCAGGACAGAAGAGGAGGAGGGGTAGCGCTATACATAAGAAACAGTCTTGAAGCCCAGGTGTTAAACCTGGACAAAGAAAATAAAACCGAATCAATATGGGTCAGAATAACGGACAAAAATTCAAAGAGCATAATAACAGGAGCATGCTATAGACCGCCAGATTCAGACGGTGAGCACAATAATCTGTTATACAATGACATTAGAAATGCGTGTAGCAAAGGAGAAGCCATACTAATGGGGGATTTCAACTTCCCCCATATAAAATGGGAAAACCTGGTGGGTAGCACGAAGGATGAAATTGAAATGGTGGAAATGACAAATGACTGCTTCCTAACACAATTTGTCAAGGCATCGACTAGAGGGGAGGCATGCCTTGATTTAGTCTTTTCAAATAACGAAGATAGAATAACTAAAACAGAGGTCAGAGAACCACTGGCAAACTCAGACCACAACATGGTCTCATTTGAAGTGTTTTTTAAATCCCCAAAAGTAATGACTAAAGCTAAGGTTTACAATTTTAGAAAAGCAAACTATGAAGGTATGAAACAGAGACTTACAGAAGTAGATTGGAGTAAAATAGAGAAAACACCCACAGAAGAAGGATGGTTGTTCTTCAAAAATGTAGTACTAGAGGCGCAAAACAATTATATCCCTAAAGTAGACAAATCTAAATGTAAAACTAAATTGCCAAAATGGTTTAATAGATCAATTAAAAAAAATATTCAGCGAAAAAAGGCACTTTATAGAGCATTAAAAAAGGACCAAAAAGAAAGTACGCAGAAAGAGTACACGGAACTGCAAACGCAAGTCAAAAAGGAAGTTAGAAAGGCCAAGAGAGAAATAGAAATGAACATTGCTAAGGGAGCTAAAACCAATTCCAAAATGTTTTTCCAATATTACAACAGCAAGAGAACATTCAAAGAGGAGATTAAATGTTTAAGAGATACAAATGGCAAAATCGTAGATGAAGAAAAAAAATAGCAAATATATTAAATGATTACTTTTCACAAGTTTTTACAAAGGAAGATACTGACAACATGCCCCACATGTCATCCAGTTCCTATCCAGTTTTAAATAACTTTAGCATAACTGAGGCAGAAGTGTTAAAGGGACTAGGAGCTCTTAAAATAAACAAATCCTGGGCCGGATGAGATCCTCCCAGTAGTACTCACAGAAATGAAAGAAGTAATTTACAAACCGCTAACCAAGATCATGCAGCAGTCTCTTGACACAGGGGTGGTACCGACAGACTGGAAAATTGTAAACGTAATACCGATCCACAAAAAGGGAATGAAAACTGAACCAGGTAACTACAGACCAGTAAGCCTGACTTCTATTATATGCAAACTTATGGAAAGTATAATAAGATCCAAAATGGAAAATTACCTATATGGTAACAGGGTCCTGGGAGACAGTCAACATGGTTTTAGGAAAGGGAGATCGTGTCTAACTAATTTGCTTGATTTTTTTGAGGATGCAACATCGATAATGGATATGTGTGTTTCTCACACACACATTTTTTAAACCATGTTAGCATATTTACTTTCATATATTTAACCAAAAATTGAAAAATAATTGTAGCTATGCAAAGAAGCGGAACCAGATGCAGTGTCACATGTCTGACACGTGAAGTCTAGCAAAGAATTATTGAAGATTGAAAGTTGCATATACTGTAAGCTGGTGTTATGTGGTTAGACAAATCAGTGTTCATGCCGTTTAACCCTGGTGGCAAGGTTAGAATATGGAGGGAATCTCACAAAGCAATTTGTTTGGTTTACTTTGTGCCAGTGTCTAAGGTTTTGGAAGCAAAGCAATCGTGTTGGCATGCTTTTATTGTCATGGATTTATTCACATGGGGAGTTGTGATGATATCGGCATGTGAGCTATGAAGCAGATGGATTTCATCTAGTAAATTGCAATGATATTTCTTTTACAGAAGTAATGCAGCACAAATTGAGAAAATTCAATTTTAAGTACTGTTAAAAAATGAATTGTTCTAGCAGTCTTTGCTTTTTTGTCCTGGAATTGTATTTTACCTTAAATAAGGTTAGGCACATGTGGAGAAATGTGAGTATCTAAAGGACAATCTCTTAAAAGGCTGGATTACAGATAACATTTGATTTATTTTCAGTACCTTTTTTTTTTATTTTAGAATGTTTATTATGCAATAATATTAACATGGCATCTGATGCAAGCAGATTGTGAAGCATGAGTCATGCCAGAACATTTAAAAAGATGTTTTACTATACACATAACCTTCCACGTAATTGTCCGAAAAAACGACCCTATCAGTAATTATATAGGTGCAACCGCCAGTAAATGTTTTTTCTACAGCAAAGTACCATTTTGATGTCAATGCGTTACTCTAATGGAAAGTTATATAACTGTCCCAGTATGTCAGCCTACTACAGCTGATGTTGCAAGCAATATATATTTAGAAAAGCTTATTTTGCAGATTCATTTCATGTTGTCTAGATCAGGGGTAGGTAACACTGGTCCTGGAGTGCCACAATCCTGCAGGTTTTGTAAGTATATCTCTTAATCATCAATTGCTAAATACCTGGAACATGTGGTAATTCTGACCAATTAAGCCAATCAGTGAATCAATTAGGGCTTGGAAAAAACAAAAACCAGAAATGTCTGTAGCACTGCCGGACCAGGGTTGCCTACCCCTGGTCTAGAGATTCAGTTCTCTAGCTGAACTCTAAATCCATACCACAATAAATGTGTGGGCCTTGTTTTGGCACTGCTTTATTACCCATGTATATGTCACAATTATTATAAATGATGAATTTCCAGTATATTCTGTACCTGTAGAGGTATCATTCTGTGGAGTTTCAGTGCCCCCTTCTGGTGGAATTTGGCAAAGCAGCTGACACAATAATCTTCTCCACATTCCATACACACCTAAAAAATATGTTAATTTAAGATTTTCCAAAAACATTAAACAAAATGTGGTCTTTTTACCACAATGACTGGAATATTTGCTAACATGTGCGAGAGGGTTATATTGCTTGTTTTTAAAAGAATCAATTTTAAAAGTAACCAAACATTCAGTCCATATTATAAGCACCACGGGCCCCTGCCAATGCTAAGTGTGTACTTGCAGTCCTGTGCCCTTCCTGACTGGGCTTCATACTTGCAGGCTAAACATGGCAGCCCTTCTCTCATTTCTGTAAGGACGAAATGCAGCCTCATTTCACAGCTGTGGCCATAATTGCCTCTCAACACCACACAAAAAGCGTTATTGCATGAAATAAAAAAATGAATACAAAAATGTGAACTAAATCTACCCAAGTACTGTAACAGCATTAATTAGTTTTTTTGTTTGTTTGTTTATAATGCAGAAAGAAAAACAACTGCACTGCTGGTGTTGTGTGGTAAACCCTGTTTAACCCGTTTAATGCCACAGGAATTTCTCATTATTGAACTGTATTGCCTGTAGGCTAATACATCAGATTACAGTCTTCTGAATTCTGATCAGATCAGTAAAATAATCTGAATAAATCAGTTACAAAAAGTACAATTTTACTTCCAAGTAAAATGTTTTGTCATGGTGTTTTTTTTGTTTTGTTTTGTTTTTCTTCTAACAATATTAGATCAATGTAAAAATATAATACAATTTTATCATATTATTTTTTTATTATTATTTTGAGGTTTTCATAAACTATGTCACTTACCAAGCCAGCCTTTTTTGATTCACATTGCCCACATATTTTTCCTTGGAGTTTGGGTTTTCCACTTCTGATCATTCCTACTGGTGAACGATAGCTCTCTGGTGGCTTCCGCAATTCTGAAGCAAAACCTCATTTTAAAATGCACTAAATTTTTTTTTTTAATGAAACCAAATATGTAAAGGCCATTTTGTAAGCAACAATGTTCTAATTTCAGTAAAACATCAAAAAATGTTCTAGCAAATGCAATTTAAAAAGGTGTTGAGCAATCGGTGATTTTAGGCGATAATAATAGTACAACAGACATACCTTCAGATTGGTCTTTGAGTATTTTTATCTTCACTTTTCCGGCAGATAACTGCATAAAAGAAGCAAAAACATCTATGAATGTCCCAAGCAGGCTGCAAAGGCAGACATTACCCCCTCTAGTGGTTATTTTAGTTTATGGTTATAATTTGTTTTTCTATAGAACTATATAAAGGACATGCTTACCTTTTGAAGGTTGTTCTCTTTATTTTGAGGTGCTCCGTGTGGATGGGTAGCTAGGGCACCAGGTTGCCCTGACCTCCAGTGAAATCCTCCCGATTTTCTTAAAAAAAAAACAAAGTGGGTGTACTTAGACATGCAGTATATTCTGTAATTTCATATACTTTCTCCATGCTAAAGATCATTCTTTACATGTTACACATTATCTAGGATATATGTATAGTATGGAGCCACAGTGTTTATATTTATGTTTCAGACTATAAAACATTTTACCTAGAAGAAGCATGATAGATAGATAGATAGATAGATAGATAGATAGATAGATAGATAGATAGATAGATAGATAGATAGATAGATACAGACAGAGATACTGTGCTAGTGCATTTTAAACTGCACTTATTCCTGGAAATTATAGCCCCACACCTGTCAATAACAACTCTATCCATTAAGAAGTTAATTGCCTAGAAATTTCCATGAGGATCAACAGTAATTCAGAAAATTCAGCTCACTGTTGCCAAAAATTCCACTTAATCTACAGCATTTCACAAGCGGTAAGCAACATGGAACATGTTGTCTTCCCACTTTTCACTGATGATGAACCTTTTGAGCCCTTTGACTAAATGAGCTCTCTGTCTCAGAACAGAATGCATTATCATCAAAATACAGAACAGCTGTTTCAACAGTGTTTTGATTATATTGCGGTGACCCCAGTTTATGAAAAAGCGTGTGTACTTCATAATATGCATAACATCACCCATGAGGGTAAACTGACCACATTATCACATCATAAAAAATAATTTCCTTGTGCTTCAAAGCAGCTGTAAAACGTGATATACGTTTTAAGATCATACGGCACTCAGTGAAAAGATATTGTAGCGTCAGAGTGGGTCATAATATACACTGAACAAAAATATAAACGTAACATGTAAAGTGTTGGTCCCATGTTTCATGAGCTGAAATAAAAGATCCCAGAAATTTTCCATAAGCACAAAAAGCTTATTTCTCTCAAATTTAATGTACAAATTTGTTTACGTCCCTGTTAATGAGCCTTTCTCCTTTGCCAAGATAATCCATCCACCTGACAGATGGGGCATATAAAGAAGATTAAACAGCATGATCATTACACAGGTGCACCTTGTGCTGGGAACAATAAAAGGCCACTCTAAAATGTGTAGTTTTGTCACACAACACAATGCCACAGATGTCTCAAATTTTGAGGGAGCGTGCAATTGGCATGCTGACTGCAGGAATGTCCACCAGAGCTGTTGCCAGAGAATTGAATGTTCACTTCTCTACCATAAGCCGCCTCCAACGTCGTTTTAGAGAATTTGGCAGTACGTCCAACCAGCCTCACAACCGCAGACCACGTGTAACCACACCAGCCCAGGACCTCCACATCCGGATTCTTCACCTGCGGGATCGTCTGAGACCAGCCACCCGGACAGCTGATGAAACCGTGGGTTTGCACAACCGAATAATTTCTGCACAAACTGTCAGAAACCATCTCAGGGAAGCTCACCTGCGTGCTCTTCGTCATCACCGTAGACCTGACTGCAGTTTGGCGTCGTAACCGACTTCAGAGGGCAAATGCTCACCTTCGATGGCCACTGGCACGCTGGAGAAGTGTGCTCTTCACGGATGAATCCCGGTTTCAACTGTACCGGGCAGATGGCAGACAGAGTGTATGGCGTCGTGTGGGTGAGCGGTTTGCTGATGTCAACGTTGTTAACAGAGTGCCCCATGGTGGCGGTGGGGTTATGGTATGGGCAGCCATAAGCTACGGACAACGAACACAATTGCATTTTATCGTTGGCAATTTGAATGCACAAAGATACCGTGACGAGATCCTGAGGCCCATTGTCATGCCATTCATACGCCGCCATCACCTCACTTAAGCATGTTTGGGATGCTCTGGATTGACGTGTACGACAGCGTGTTCCAGTTCCCGCCAACATCCAGCAACTTCGCACAGCCATTGAAGAGGAGTGGGACAACATTCCACAGGCCACAATCAACAGCCAGATCAACTCTATGCGAAGGAGATGTGTCACGCTGCATGAGGCAAATGGTAGTCACACCAGATACTGACTGGTTTTCTGATCCACACCCCTACCTTTTTTTTTTTTTTTAAATAGGTATCTGTGACCAACAGATGCATATCTGTATTCCCAGTCATGTGAAATCCATAGATTAGGGCCTAATGAATTTATTTCAATTGACTGACCTCCTGATTATGAACTGTAACTCAATAAAATCTTTGAAATTGTTGCATGTTGCGTTCATATTTTTGTTCAGTATACTTCTGTGTATGAAATTAATAGAATTGAAATATATAGAGGAGGGGTCCTAAGTCATTCTCTGTGTCTACTTGGTTCCCCACTTCCCCGCTGGCAAAGAATGCTTTTAAAAAGAGTCATAAACTGCTAGACAAGTGTTTGACCTTGAATGGATTTACGCAGTTGATGCAGAGTACCTAATAACATTACTTCAGTCTTGTCACTGTTTAACTGCAGAACGTTTTGTTGCATCCAAAGCTTGATGTCAGCAATACAATTTGTGAGCACAGAAACAGCCAAGTCAATATCAAAATCTGGGGATCATCGACATAGATGTGAAAATTTACACACCATGACTTCTAAAAAATTTGACCTATCGGATAGAATAGAATATAACTTCCTATTTTAGTGTGTGTAAGAAATGTATTTTGTTTGTTGAAATGTGCAATTCAAAGGAGTTAGATCATAAATGCAGAGAATTTGATCATCGTCCCATTTTTGAGTTAATTTGAATATACAATCAATTGAGGTTGATAACATTATTAGTTTGGTACATCACCTCTAAACTAAATTAACAATTAGGTTCTGGAATGTTGGATTCCGTTCTGAATGGGAAGTTGAATTAATTCTCTCATGCATATTGACATGATCGATTACAACGAGAAATGAGTTTACCTAATTCACTACAACACAGAGTCATGATAATTTGGTTGTTAATAGTCTACATGTTTTTTATTGGTCCACAGAGAATATGTCAATCATAGATCAGTTGAATTCCTTTTGCTAAGAATAATAGTGGTCAGTAGTTTTTTTAGATTTCTTTATTCTAAACATTCACATTACCAAACAACTGTTTAATTTTAACTTATAACCAATACAGTGTCTTGATATATTCCCACTTTAAGCAGGAGCTAATAAATACCAGAGGAGTGGATAAACCAAATTAATTATTTAAACAAGCACTATAACCTATAGTACATTCAGTATGTTATTACTGCACAATGTATGAGCTTCTAAAAATAACAATGTCTAAATATCTATTAAAAACTTCATAGGATGATGTGTGTACTTCATCACACAGAACATTTTATTTTGAGCTTGGTAGCTTGGTAGTATATTTCCCTATGGAATGGAATTCTTGTGCAATTTATTATGACTGAGTATGTGAGTGTCATAACATGATATATGCACTGTACCTGTACAGGCTATAAGTTTCATTATATCAATTATGCAGTCACATATTTTGAAATATGCCTCTAATGGCATCTTTAAAATGTAGGCCTATACAGTAGGAGACTTGATAGAAATTATGGTGATAAACTAATAAAAATGTTCTCCACTAAACTGATTAGCTGGCAATATGATGGGGAAACAAAATAATTTGCCTTAGAAATGTGCTCTTACTTAATCATCTACAGTAGTTCCACATGGAATTATACCCTGTAAATTGACCAAAACGCTCATTCACATTAGACTAATCAAATAAACGTTCAATAAATCCAACAGTGGAAAAATGGAAAATATATAGGAAAGATAAGTAGCTCCATTCAAAAAGACCAGCACACAGTGTTTGTGTTTATCCCTCTATATTTCTGTAAAGTTACATACTGTGAATATATTAAATGCAAAACAATAAGACACTTTCACTTACTCTCGCTCATCCTTTTCTCTGCTCATGCTCAGTCTCAGCTGTTGAAGTCGACTCTCCATGTCTTTACTTTCCAGCTGTAACTGAACTGTTTCTAATCGCATCTCTTGCACATTTCTGTGAATGTTCAAACTGGAATTAGTCAAGCAAAATACAATAGTACAGCATCAAGATAATTTTTTTATGTAATGTAATGTATGCTGAAAATAATGAAATAACATATGTGAATTGTATGATGCTCTATACAGTAACCAGTTTAATTATAGTAGTAATATTAGCTTTCCATTTTTCAGTACAAAATAAATGTATATGGCCAAAAAGACAGCTTTAACTGTCAAATGACAAAAAAAAAAAATCTTACATTTTGACTTGGTTAGGATTAAACATAAATTGATTAATTTAGTAAAACCACATTTTTTTTTTTTTTTTTTGGAAATTGATTTATGAGCATATTAAATGTTAAATATTTGAAAAGGTATATATTACTAACAAAGGCACTTACCTGTTTTTTAATTTAACTGAATTAGGCTGGTTTGTGACAACAATAAAATCATTCAAATTCATGGCTTTTGATGGACTGATTTGTTCAGTGTATACAGAGCACCTTGAGAGGTTCCTCCTGTGAACATAACACACTGAGCTGAGTTAAAATCACACAGCTTACAGGATGCCTGACAGAGAGCAGCAATGCCACACATCATTTTATACTTTATTCTATTCAAAATACATATATTGTTTGTCCTACCCTATTGATTAGGGCCAAGAGATGGGTTTAGGCCAGGGGTTTTCAACCTTTTTTTGAAACTGTACCCCTTCTGTCTGGAGGTTTCAGTTCAAGTACCCCTTTACAGTTTTCGCTCTACTGAATGGCACAACAGCTGCAATAAAATGGACAATAATCTGACTAACACATTTCTTTTCCTCCCCGTTTCCTTAATAAATAATTATGTCACAACAGTTTGGGTGACAAACAGTAGGCTTAATTCTTAAAACTTTTAATTACTAGTATTTGGATGCACTGAATTAAGATAAATATTTAGTAATCTCTTTGGAAACCGTCATATTCTCTTTTTATTTGACAAAGTTAGTAAAAAAATAATACAATATTTATACTAACTAATTATGTGTGTCATTTAAAATGTTTACCAAAAGATAAAACTATAGTAATTACTAACAATGATAAATGTCTTTATTAAAGTCAACATGAAAATTATCCAAAGGGATTCGGTATAACTTTCTGTCTCTGCGTTTTCTGTAGACTTGTATTTTCTTCCTTTGTTTTGCAAGTAAGCCATGTATCCATTTCATCAAACACTGAAAACAAATTCAACCAGATGATATTGCTGTTACTAAAATGCAGCCTTGCCTAATAAATAAAACAAAAACCGTCAAAGTATGAATATTATGATTAATAATTATATTTACCAGAGCACTTATACTGTACTAAAAAAAAGCATTAAGATTGCGCTTCCTTGGTTGGTTGGTCCAGTGGTTAAAGAAAAGGGCTTGTTACCAGGAGGTTCACCCCCCAAGTCTCTGTAAGCGGCTTTCAAAGCGTCTGCTAAATTACTAAATAATATTAATAATTAGTATTCAATTATACAAAAGTTAAAAACAGCAAATTTCATGAACAGCACAGAGCGCTCTCCTAGGCACATTCGCCAGACAACCGCTTCACGCACCCTAATGGAAATCCTGCCCACTTAATCGAAATCACACATGCGTATAGGGACGTGATATATTCTGTGTTTGTTTTTTGTTTTTTTATTGTATCTGTAGTTCCCTTTTAGCTGTAAACAAAAAATGTAATATTTATGCACAATGGTTTAGAGATACTATATAATACTATTTTTTTTAAAAATCATTTCATTTTTATTTGTGCATTTCTGAGTCGGCCTACCCCCTATGACCTTTAGAAGTACCCCGAGGGGTACGCGTACACCCGGTTGAAAACCCCTTTGGTCTATAACCTTACTTGTCTATTATACAGTATACCTCATCTATTAATAGATAATCCTTTTTTTGGATATGTGCTATTAAAATGAGGACATTTGGTACATGTTCATCTTTCACAGCACAAATAATAATGATACTAGATATATGCAGATATTTCAATGCGATTAAAAGTTGCAGCTGCTGCTTCCTTGTTCCTAATCACTTCAAGTGTCTCGTGACAATGAATCAGACCATGTGACCTACACCACAGATACCTGGAGGCAACACTTAAAAGGATGACCAGTAGTTGTGTTAATAATGCCAGATACGATCACCGATTTTAAAGCACTGGTTAACAATCCTTTGTGATAGGCTCTATGTTTATGACACAACATTAAGCAAAGTATATTTATTTTCCTTGTGAAATAAGAAAACCTCACCCCTGTACTGCTATATAACGTTGGAAACTGGGCTATAACGTGCCCTCGTTGAAACGCTAACACCGAGCTCTCTGCAATACGTTTACCTTGCCAACCATGACACACACACACACAAGGAAGCAAGTGTCCAAACAAACAGCGCACTCTTCTCCTTAAACAACACTGTGTGCATGTATTTTTCTTATTTCAGAAATGGTGCATTTCATCATAGTTTATGATATGTGATCATGTCCAACTTGCGCTACACAGTACTCAGTCAGTACACCGCCGCACCAGACGAGTTAGCCAAGCAAAATAACCACAATCAGCAGCTGTTTTTGATATTTATAAACTAAACAGACAAAAGCCGCAAAAAAAACATGCGCATGTTAAATTAAATACCGGTGCAAAATGTGATGAGTTTGTAAAGTCTAATTTTATATATACACGCTTGACAACAAAAAAAGTGCCACCTACCTCGCAATACATAGACGTGTATTCTACAGTAACTCACACCAACTAGCGTTTGCACCGTCCGATTTTAAGTAATTTTATTTTTAAAATAACATATGAACTACTGTGTAGAAAGTCTCATTGATCATTGTGTTTTTCCCTGTGTAACTTGTTTTCAAGGAGGGTGGCGCATAGACCGCTTGTGTTTGTATCACCATAGCAACAGCAAACCTCGCAAGAGATCATGGGCAGGATCTAGAAAGACAAGGGGGAAACGGTGATTGCTGGGTGGCAATTTATAAATATGTTTTTCTTAGTAAATTTGAGAATATATTATATCAAGCTTCTACTTTAAATGAATATATATATATATATATATATATATATATATATATATATATATATATATATATATATATATATATATATATATCGGTATAAGTGAGACTAAACAAGATAAGTGTATAAGATAAGATATAAGATAAGTGAAAAAAAAAACAGTAGCCTAAATAAGACACTTAACGGGTTTGTCAGTTTGTATACTATATCATATTTATTCTCAACACCAATGCCATATACCTCCATGTTTTGAGTTTAACTACCAGCGTTTAGCATTCTGGTACTTGTAGTCCCGCATCTCTGAAGACAGGTTGGAGTCGCGTAGTTACAGATATTGTGCGAGTCTACACTAGAATAGCGCTCGATGATGTGACTTGTACTTATTGGTTTCCCATTATATTACTAGCAGGACATAGTAAATATTTTTGCAGAGCTTTTGGAGCAATGTAGTTAAGTTCACTTTGCCAGTGCCAATGCTATCTCTGCTCTGTGGATAATTATTAGCGGGCTGTGCTTCCAATCCTGCACCTGTTATGAGCACTGAAAGTATTTCTTTAAAAATGTAAATTACTTGTAATGTATTGAGACCTTGGCTCCAGTTTGATCTTGCAGGTTTATAAAAGAGCGATTCCTAATGTATATTCACAGAGTGTTTCAGGATTGCAAAACAAAGGCACTTCCAAAGTCCTCAACCACCTCCTGTCTTCAAAGAAAGACTATGCTAATTACACCTCAAGGCAACCACTTCAATGGCCCGGCATCTCACCACTCAGGACGCGTTATGATCTCTGCTTGACAGACTGAGCTGGGATCCAAACCAACATGATTCAGATACACAAGGTTATGAACTTGTTCTTTTACCTAGTATTTGATCACATTCCCTCACAGCACAAAAATGCATTCCCGTCCAGTAGGCTTTTCAGTTGCAGAGACGCTATCCCAACCGTGCTGCTGTGCTGCATACAGATTAATACACCATCAATATGTATGAAAACTCCTGCAAGTAGCCTTGAATGCTGTTAACTGTTAATGCGGCAAAATAATCTATTACTGCATTTAGTTTTGTATTTTGTGCACTAGAAAAATAAAAAATAGATGTAGGAATTCAGTGATCAGTTATTTTATTTATATATGTTGCTCCAAGCAAAGCAGTATGAAAAAATTTAATGGTTTATCATATACAAGTTGCTATTCTCAAGTTGCTGCAACAACCATGTGCACTGACACAGTGCAACCTGACTTTTGTTAGATATGAAGATGTGACTCATCAATCACTTCAAAACACTTAATCAAAAACGCAATGTGACACTAAGTCAAGCAGACAAACGTTTTGGATGGCGCCTTCATCTGTGTACTAATGACGTGATCTTGTCCAGAGTCTCTATACACTTCCAAATTATGAATGTCTTTCAGTTATCAGATTGGAGAATGTAATGCCACCTTTTCATCTGCCACTGGGCAGACTTGTAAGCAATATGCAGATCGAGATCAAACTGATTCCACAGGGGACTTCAGGACTGTGGCACAATATGTGGATTCAAATGCTACTCTTTCAAGGCAAATTTTTTTGGCAAGTTGATTTACATGTTTGTTGAAATAAAATGCCTTGTCCAGCCTTGCGATCCCACCAATACCGTTTACTCACTTTGAAACTCTTAACTCATTGTTGGAAGGTTGAACAGTCTGCATTTCCAACCAACTACAACAAAAGGAAGAAGACAGACAAAGCCTCATATCCTTCCAGGACTGTGATGTACAAACTAAACGTGATGACCTTTTCCAAGAAAAGTAAACCTGCTTTTATGACAGCTGACTTTTCAAACAGGGAAAAAGGGAGACGTTCAACAAGCATGAAACGCCTTTCGAGCGATAGCTGGCATTTGACAAGCAGAAGAAGCACTTGAAGCCGTTCTTTATAGTGGCACTTTGTAGCAAGCAATTTATGAAATACCAGGAATGGCTGGAAAGTTTATGTAATCTGTTAATTTAATTAAGTTTCTCATTTTCCAGAGAGCTCAGAGATACCGTCATTGGACAAGTGGCTTGAAAAGGAGCAGTGCACTGGCTGTGCATGAAATTCAAAATTTTCAGTGTCAGGCTTACCAAATAATGAAAGAAATGGTTGAAATCATCTCAGGGCTTGATGAATACATTCTTGTATTATGCAATTGAGATGACAGGTAGTTAAATATCTTATTCACAGGACCTCCGAGCTGTCAGATATCATGAGTGCATCTGCTGGTTCTTATTAAATATCTGCAGAAAATGTGGGAGCTGAGTGTGAAATGATATGTTTAAAATACCCATAGGCATGCCTGACACACAGACTGAATACCATTAATCACACAGAAAGCCTGGAGGTTGACCCCAGATCTTTAGCAGATTATAATGAACAAATCTGGTTGTAGGCGGCTTGAGTAAATGTGATGGCTACTTTTTGTAAAGTCTTAAATTACATTGATACCAGCCTATTACTTATTGTTTTTTAATAAAAACCCTAAACTCTTTTCTCTAACAAAAAAAAAAAAAAAAAACTGAAAATAAAATTGAACTGAGTTACATTTTAAACTTAAGTGTTAAAGATCCATAACCTTACTTTTTGTATTTGTCTTGCATGTACTGCCATCTAGGGGTGTCTTATCTGCAAACATTATTACAGGGATGTACTGCATCTCCCTTCACAGCTGTGCATCCACTGTCATTCAATCCTGGGCTTCTTTCAAGCAGAGACTGAACTAAATCACATGAAAAACTACACTAATAATTAGCTGGCTGTGCCCCTCTGTGGTAATATATAATTAATATTTTGCTATTTAAAGAACTTTCATATATATATATACACACACACACACACACACACAATTAGGATGAAATCACTATATAAAACTGGAAAGGTACCTACAGGTTTTCTTATTCTAATAGTGCATCCAGAAAACTAATGGTTTCTGGGTTAATGCATGACAAATGTATTGTCAACACAGCAATTTTCAGTTTTTAAGTAAATACAAACTTAAACAAATTCAGTCTCATGGAAGAATACACAAAGACGACACGACTATTAAAAGTAAAACCAGAAATGTGTTTTAATCCACGGGGATAAGACTTTTTCAGCTAACTAAGATGTTGAGCTTTTTTTTTTCCAATATTTTACAAAGCTTCAGTGTCTCTTCCGTTTGAGCTCATTATCTCAGGATTCATCACTCGCCCCATAAATAAAATAGATCCTAAAAGGAAAATAGAAAAACATTGGATTTCTATCAGTTGCAAAAACAGTAAAATGGGTTGTATAAAGACATTTTGTTACCATTTTTTGTCTCAGTCCTTTAAAGGCAGTTACAGATTCTTTATTTGTATAACTAATGATAAACACTGTAACTACATGCAAACTATACATTAACAGGTACAGCTATTACAATCAGTGGTGATAGAAAACCAGGAGTCAGGATACTAGTTGCATAACAATTGAATCAGTCAGACAGCACATGTACACAAAAGGTGTGTAACATTATACAGACATTTATCATTATGTTTGTCCAATCCCTGTATACAGGACATCCTGTTCTATGTAGAGGGAACTATTTTCATAAATATGCTGTATGTATAGAAACTATTCAATCTGAATAATCAAAATAAAATAAATGATTGTAGAGAACAGGAATATACCTGGGGTGTTATGTTTTATGATAAACAGGAATGGATGATCAGCCACAAATTTGTGATGTTGCAAACTCATTATCACTGCTGCTTGCATACCTGCAGAGAAAATGCATCTTTAATTAAAAAAAAAAAAAGCTCTCAAAAATGTATTATTAGAAAATATGCACTCTTTTTTTTCTTATTTGATGAATGCACTCAGCAGAATAAAATGGTTAGACTATTTTGGTGTCTATGCAATTTAAACAGCAGTAGTAGTAGGTGAGCTCTGCAGGATGTACATGCATTGAAATTCATTAAAATAAACTTTCTTTACATCTCTGTCTTCTTGAGCCATCAGTGTAGCATTTGGTGAGAGTGTAGCTCTGGACGACAGGTTTTAACATCCTCATCAGATCAGACCTGTTAGGGGTGAGGGGCTGTGTGGCAGAGCAAAGCTCTGCCCTTTTAAATTGGCAGGGATGGGGTTAACTTCCCCTGCATGCCTGGGTTTATTATGTTCAGGTGGCTGGGGTTGATTAGTTGATTAGGTTGATTAACGATCAATCAGCGCCCAGCCACCTGATATAAAAGGAGGCCTCAGCTTCTCATTTGGGGAGAAGGGAGCTGAGGAAGCAGGTTGGTGTTTGTTTTGTGGTTTTTTGAATTTTCTAAATCCAGTGAAGGCATTGCCCAGCCTGGAAACTTTATTTTTGTGAGTTTTGTTTTTGCTTTATTTGTGTTTGAGTATCTGTTATTTTGCCCTTGTGCACTTTATTTTTGTTTATTTATAATAAAACAGTTATTTTTTTGAACTGCAGTCTGTCTCTGGGCCTCTATCCACTCGCCAGCCTGCCACAGGCTGTGACAGAGACCATTCGAGCACTGTGGCAAGGGAACAGAGTACACTGGACTGGTTGGCCCGACAATTAATTCCCAGGGTTCGGCGGAAGTCGGCTAACTAGAAAGGGGGCGGAGCTACGGTACACTAAACCATTGACCCGGAAGGTTAACGGTGTGACATCCGTGGATTGGAGGAGCAGATGTGCTAGTTAACCAAGAGGTCATGGTTGAGGGTATAAAAAGAGGGTGTAGTGATGAAATGGTTATGCAAAAGAACCGAAAGGACCCACGTTTGTGTTATAAAGAACGTGAGTGTTTTGTTTGTTTTTGTCAGTCTGTCTATATGGTCATCTTTGTTTATTTTGACTAGACGGCTAACATGATCCGGAGCTGTCGACCACGGCCAGCACTAAACCCAGACAACACTTCACCACTTGTGTGTTGCATCCGAACACTTAAAAACCCTTACATGTGACGACTGTGTCCATGTTTTGTATTTAATTATTTTATCTTTACACAGGTACCTGTTGAGGCTGCAGCTTCACTTCCTTCTTCATTGACCTCAATGAACGCCTGATGGGCTGCTTTAGAAATGTGTAGTTCCATGGAATCTGTTTTTGCATTAAATTATCAAACAATAACATGTTACTCATGCCTTCTATTAACAAGTCACTAACCTAACATGTATGGCAGAGCAGTGGAGAAGTAGAGGCATGTGTTGGAAGACATCAATGGTCATATCACTGTACATTAGACAGGTATTATTTCAATAATTCAGGGGCCACCTGTCATCTCAAGGAGGCTTTCCATCACTGCACAGTATGGCAATGGCATATGAAAAGTAGAGATCATGCTCTGTTAAAAATTACCAGATTTAAAAACACACAGCTTTGACAATGAGGTCAGTGTTCTCTGGCAGCACTTTTTAAGAGTCATCTGAGATTGTAACTCTGTATCTAATTAATTCTTACCTGACATCCTGGAAAGGTTAGACCCACTTTCAAATATCTCAGTCACATTGAGGTGTCGGAGAGACTCTTTCAGATTGGTCTTCTGTTCGATTTTAAACCTGTGTAATTATAAAACACAGCAAGGTCCATTTTAATGATTGAAACAGCAGCAGATTTTACCACTGAGGGCACTAGGGTTGTACAACGCTAATTATTTCACTCAATTACTGCCTCACAGAAATCCACTATGCTGAAAAGCTCAGCCCCAAAGCTAAAACATACCATTATGTGCAGCAATACAAAATAATGAATAGGAAGAAATAGTATGTTATGATAAACAGATTATAAAATATGCAAATTCAGATTGGATAAAGTTTTCATTTACCAATACTTTATTTTTTACTGAGAAAAAAAGAAAATGGTACTGCATCTGTGCCTGACCTTGGCAGCTTTATTTCCACCTCTTCTTCTGTCATCTCGCTGAGCCATGTGTGTATTTTCTCAGCTGTTATGAGTTTTTCAACGTATTCAATGTCATTGCACTTGGCAGGAAGTATCACAATTAAACTGGCCTTGTCTCCACTGTAAAGCAATTCCAACACCCGGAACTCCGTCATGTCATTTGTAAAATATCCTTTAACCAGACAAGACAGAAGAGAACCCATTATTGGCACCTACAGTACAGAATACTGAAGATGCAGTCCCTTCGATGGTTTGCTGGTTGACTAGCAGTGTTGACCAATGCTAGAATATCTTAACAAAGAATACAGACCAAAATTAGTGTCACAGGGCTCCTGTGTGTGCAACCTAATATAAAGATACAAGGATACAGTCCTCCCAGACAGAAAATCTAAGGCACATAGGCACATGTAATATCTGGGCCATCGTCCTTATCTTTGTTAACAGACATGTCCCCACATTAGTGGCAACAGCACACACGCTGAATGTTTTATAGTTAAGGGAATTGGCTTTAAACTAATCAATTACAAAATGAGGTCTGAAGCAATTCTGTAGCTCTCATAACTGCATTTAAAGAAAATCTAAATATATTTAGCTTCCATACATCTCAACCATACAACACGGTTTGACTTATGAAAAGGTAACACTTGCCCTAGTGTGACTTCTTGTATCTGGCAAACCATACTATTTACCTAAAAAGATGTCAGCCTGTTTTTTAAGTAGTATTTTGTAAAGTTTTACCTGGTGATAGCATTCGTAAAATACTTTTAAAAGGCAAGTTACATTTAAAAAGGTCACACTGTCCTTTTTTTGTCAATGGTTTGGTTGACTAGCTCTGGACATTCTAAGTTTGTGGCATGCTGCCTCATAATCTGTCCAAATAAAAACTGTTTTTTATTCTGCTCATGTCTACGAACTTTCCAAACTCAGGGCTGTTCTTTTGCAGCACACAGTGCAATACTGAAGCTTGTACTGTACCTATATTTGTGGTTAACTTTAGGTGCATCATTGGGATTTGTGTTACGGAACCATCCTGCTTAGTAAAATCCATCAATAGCGTGTTCTCTGGGCTAAACTTCTGTTTCCACGCTCCTTTGAAGTAGATAGCATTCACTAGAACCATTCTAGTATGGGGGTTAAATTCTTGGCTTGAAAACAAATGCTTTATTTTGCCTAGCAAAAAAAAAAAAAATACAGTGTTTCGGTTTCTTATTAACACATAATTTCTACTTGAAATGTTAAAGCTGGTAATTACGGACTGCTTCATGCTAAATAACATTAACTCCAGACTAATGGAATGGATAACATTAAAACCAATGATAGCTGAAAATAATCAACAGTGTCTGTGTTCTGTCTGTCCTGTGTTCTGTGTGTAACTAACTGAATAAACAACATTTGATTTTGTACACTTCTCCTTGCCTGGGCTCACTTAATTCTTTACCCACAATACATAACAAATATTACTAATGCAAACATACATTTTAATTTATAAAATAAAGGCTTATTTATTCTAATTTTTTGCACTTAATGCCGAGGACAGCAGAACGTGGGAAATAATATATTGTCATTTACCATTGGTTTGATTTTTCACCCAGGAATTTAAACGTTTTGCAGTCACTGCACGGTCATGGAAGTTTACCATTTTGATTGTGGCATTAAAATAATCCTTGCTCCTGTGGAGATATTGATCCCTTAACATTGATCCCTGCTGGACATACAGAGCATTGGCAAGCTTGAGTGCGTAGTCTTTACTTGCAGTCGTAGCCGTCATTGCTTTGGAAATGCTTCTGAGTATAGTAAATTCAGGTCCTATAAGAAATAAAACCATGTTCCAGGCATATTGTGTTAATTATTCCTTATCTGGTACACTCATCTTTATTATACACACACACATATATTGAGAATCTAACCCTTTTAGTATTGAACGAGTATTGAACTCCTGTGTTCTTTTCCCATTGAACTTAGTTCTGTTCTAATTATCCCACCACCTCCACTTCCACATGCAACATACCTTCTTGATTCTCATCGTCTTTTATTGCTTTTCTGATTTGATGTAGAGTTGTCTCCTTTGCACCCAGCCCCACCATTCCTAGGGCCAGTGTGACGCTGAGTGGTGAAAAGACAATGTTCTCATCTTTTTGTAATTCTCCGATGACACGGTAAAGATCCAGTGCAAACCCCACATGGATATCACTTGGACTGGGCTGAGGGCTGCATTGTGTTACAGGGACTCCTCCGAGGAACATCAGCAAAACATTCTGGATGATTGACACTCTCATTTTGTATGCCTAACATGATATTTAGGTATTGGAATAGTGAAACAGTAAACATTGTATGTTTAAATTATTCTTATTCTTATATACAATACAGATATGCAAGACAAATGCAAGAAGTTTAAGTTTATACTTTATTATTATGGATTTGTACTATTGTTATTATTCTTGAAGGCTAACTGTACTCAAAATAACAAGGCTCTCTGAATGCTCTGTATACATAACAAATGCATCTCGCTGCGCCAATTTTGTTAAAAAGTCAAGCGTTTGGCCATTATTTCAATTTCAGTTTTCTGGGTCAGCTGGAAATGCAGGCCTCCGCCATATTGAAACCTTTCGGGCGCCATTGTTACCTCATATCGTTGACCGCCACCCACACCAGGGAAAGCCGACAGGGTGAATTATGTCGGAATGCAAAGCTTTCAGGTGCAAAAATAACAAAAGGAAAAATAGTAACAAAAAGTATTTTTGTGTGCCTAACAAAACAATGGCTACATTATATAGTAACAGGACATCCGCTCAATAGAATACTATGTGTGACTCTAGAGCGAGTCAACGACAGGATGGCACACAAAGCGCGATGGAAGAGAGCTCCAATGCATTCAATGTTCATTTGTTTTAATGGTTTTTGTATGATATACTGCTCAAGTAGAGGCTGAAAATGCATCAAAAGATTTAGTTAACATGTTTTCTATTAACATGGTTATATATTAATTTGCATGACAGTTCCCCTTTAATATTGATATTATTGGTACTGGCACATGGCCTTTATTTGTTATATAATCAATCACTATTCATTAAAGGGTATGTTTTTACCAGTTAAAATATGTTCTTTTAATTCCGTAAGTATGGTCAATTGTGCCTTCCGCAACATAAAGAATTATTGTAGTCTACCTTTGCATGTCAAGATTGTAAAGAACATTTTCTATGTTATGCTTTAATAAACTCAAATAAGCCATAGTTTCCATTGTTATTCCAGAGATTGATTTATTCAGATGTATGGACATTCAATATGGATGACAATCCCGTACATGCTTAAATTATCTTTTGGTGTTCCAACTCAAACTTACAGAGCTTGGTACTGTATGATGTAATCGTTTGTATTTTACTTATTTCTTTTCAAACACCAAAAACATGGCCTACTTGTTTGTTTTGAAAATAATAAAAATAAGTCTCCAGTCCTACCGCTGGTCTTTATTTTAGGGCAAGACTTTAACTATCTGTTTCAAACAGTAATATACTTTCCTGCCAGTTGTAAAACTGCATTTATCTGCAAAAAAGTTTAAATCCATAATTAAGATAAACGTTCTTTTAATGAAGTGACGCCTTCCAAAAACTGAGACCAGCTGGAAGTATTGTCCCTATGCACCGCAAGGAGAAGAAGAGACGTTCCACTATTAGAAAAATACATCAAACACAACAAGGAAGCAGAAATTCAACGCACATGTCTTCTTTGTCATGCTCTCCACGTAAGGAATTACACTGCACTAGTATGTACTTTAAGACTGAGAACTACCAGACCAAAGTTAATATTGATTTCAGCTTTCAAGTCATCGCTGTCTTGGGGATTAGTTTAAGATGTGCCTTTAGAATGGTGCTTACCTGTCATGCTCAGTATTATAGAATTATTTGATTACGCTTTCAACTGAAGAGGGACCTACGCAGTCTTGAAAGGTTGTAAGGTCAAAGTAAATGGAGATGGGAGATTTTCTTTTTGGGATCTGTTTCTACAAACTTTCCCAGCTCAATGAACCGGGGCACAAGAAAATGAAGCAGTGTTCCCAAGTCATAAAAGCCGTGGCTGATTGGGGGATTACACAACAGCTTTTCCTAGCTCTCAATTTCCACCTCTAAACAAAACTCCCTGGATTCCATTCTCTCAACTCTAAACATGCATTCAGTGTTACATCTGTGAAATCACCTATGGAAATGTTGCATCTCATACTGCAATCGAGCAGCAAAACAGTAATAGAACGTAATTGAGATGTTCTATACAACTCTGTCCTCAGTAACAAACATACCAAATAAATACATATTATAAAACACACAAAGCTTATGAATGTTGAACAACCCCCGTTGATAAAAACAAAAACAAAATGGCTTCAGAAAAAAAATAAAAACTTCTGAAAAAAAGGTTTAAATTCCTATCAATTCTTGTAATATTGCAGACTTGTATATAGGTCTTCAAGATTACTGTACCAAGAATCCTCTAGTAATACAGAAAACATTACTCCACTCAAAATTGTAAACTAATCTAATAATACAATAATAATATCGATGACCATGTTGTATTTATTATCCTAGGTTAGTTATCCAAGGGTAGTGTTTCTTTAAAATGACCTACTTCTGAAAGAATTACATTATATATTAACATTACTTAAAACATTTTCAAATACATTGTTTTGAAAGACATATGGTTACTAAATAAATAACTGTTCAAAAGAAAAACAGACCCTGCAGCTATAATCAGCAAGCAAAGCAACATTCTTTTTACACTGCTGTGCAGACATAGGCTTTTGTTTTTTCTGCTGATAATTTTAGGATCTTAAACTTAATGAAAGCAGGCACAGAAATGGTTTACGACTTACTTCAAACGCAGGTCCTGAATGTGAAGCCTGGGAAAGCCACCACCAGTACAAATTAAAACTCAAATGAGATAAGCACAAGTCACAAGGACAACCTGGTACATGTGTTTTCCAAGGAATGTAGCAATGTTTTCCGTCAAGCTTCCGTGGCTTTAATACAGGTAGACGCAAACATTTAAAGGCATTGAATCAATCGATCTAAATACCAGTTATCAACTAAACTTGAATTCCTTTAATGGTGTAGATATTTAAATAATATCACCAGAGTAAAAACTTAATTTAATAAAGTCATTTAACAAATGCATTTCCCTTTTAGTAATCTGATAACTCAAAATGCAGATATAAAAAACATTTTATTTTGCTTTTCAATGGCATTCATATAATAAGTATTGCACTACAAAAATATAAATACAATACTTGATATGATACTGTAATATGTAAAAGGAAATACTGCTGCATACATTAGCATCAAAGGTATTGAGTCAGATTAAAACCTTCCATTATTAGAGACAGAAAAGTGTGCTGAACAGTTTAAAAGGAGTTTTTCAAACAGCTTGAACTTAAAGATGTTTATGAGATCACTTCAAGGTTTGAAAACTGATGGAGAATTTCCATGTGCTTTTCTGTAAAAAAAAAAAAATTATTTTAGACAACATATACAATAATTCCAAGTGGCAAAGTAACTATGGTATATTTACTACATTTAAACATGCAATCAGGTTTTTTTTTGTTTGTTTTTTTTTTTTTTTTTTTTTACAATCACTGACAAAATATTGTCTGTTGAAAAGCTGAGAAACAGGCTACTCTGAGTTATTCATTCTTGCTGAATCCATTAACAGCAAAACACTAGACAGTTGTGAGAGTTGTTTCAGTTACTTTACTGGTGTTGTTTTTGTTATGTTGCTACGGTTTGGCTGTGTATTTTCATTAATACAATACAAAGACAAGCCTTGTAGAAAGTTACTGATAAGGAAAGACATTCCTTACTTGGGCATGATATCTTGAGTTTGTCTTGTAATCTCACATATATATGAGAATATATATATATGGAATATATATATGAGATGGAACCACAGGTCAGGTATAAAAAGGCTTATTCAGAGCACTTTTGTTAGACCAGAGAAAGAAACTGGTAATTATGTGCATTAATTACCTTTTTGGTATTGCATGCTGTTATTGAAGTTTAATGAAGCATTAGTATTAAACTCACTAATTGTTCTATTGAGTGAATCCACAAAGTAAGACTAGTGAACCACTTAACCTTGCTTAAAGAACAGCAAAAGAAGCATCTCTCAAGAATCTGAACAATCCTACAGCTTGTACCTCGTTGCAGCCTGTGCCACCTTCTGTTGCTCAGTGACGTACCTGTCTCGTGCTCGGCTTTGTTTCTTCCTGACTTTGACCTCATTGGAAAGCTGCTTGTAAAACTGTCCAGCTTTCTGTTCCTGTTCGAGAATTTCTTTTGGAAAAAAACTCTTCTCATCAAAGGCAGCTTTCAGTGCTGTAATGAGTGAATAATTCAGCAATAGCAAAATAAAATACATGCAAAAACTTTAGTAAACAAACACTTGTCTTTCAATGTTTTCAATTCTAAATCATGTGTAGTGGGTATTGTTTACAACCTCTAATTCAGTGTATCTGCATTTTCCAAATCAAATAATAAAATACAAGTGGTTGGTAAACGTGTACTAAAACAAGGCACTGTACTTATATTGCATTGCTAAATATGTATATAATAGCATGTATCTAATTGTTCTCAGTTGAAAGGAAAGCTAGTAGAAATGATTAATATGTAATGTATTACTTTCAGAGAGCCCTGGAAGTTGGGGGGGTGGAGGGGTCTTCTCTTCAGTCTTCTCCCCAAAGTACTTGTGAGGATTGATTATGAAATCTGGTTTGTCAACTTCACCCACATCCCTGAGGTCTTCAATATGCAGTGAACTAAAAGTACCTGTCAAAACAAATTCATTGAAATTTACCAATATACATTTTTTAAGTACTGTAAGTTCAAAGATACTTATGGTTTACAAAAGTCTTACCAATAGAACTTTGTGTTTGCTCCCAGATAAATGGTTTGTGTTCATTCTCTTTTGAATTTCTGGCTTCTTCATATCTTTTCCCTAAAATTGTGTTTTCCCATGGGTTACTCCTGTAATAAGTAAACAAGGTTTACATTAGTAATTAAACATGATACAAAACACAAGGACATTTTTTTTTCAATTGCTTGTACTCTGACCTAGGAGACAGCTATGCTACAATTACTCAAAGTGAAAACAGATTAGACAGTCTGTAATGTTTTATTGCTGATGAAGGTACTTCGTACCAAAACGCTGGTTTAATAAAACAAAATTATTTTATTTTAAAGGGATTGCTTTTTGAGTGTGCGGTTTATTTTCTTTTTTTTAATTTTTTAACATTGAACTCACAAAACGTTTACTGGCAAAAAAAAATTAAACTTTTCTTTTTAAAGAAGGAATTGAAGAACTGACAACGTGTACATCGTATGTACTTTCGTTACAACTAGATTTTAATTTCAAGCATAATTGTAACACACGCAATGTTGACACAGCACATGTAGAAATACTGAAAGAAAAAGCCTCTGCTAGTTGACTTCTAGTCAAAATGTTTGTCATTGAAGTTTATTTTTATCTTGCAATCATGGAGCTGTGTGTATACACAACATATGCATTGCAGTCCATTTCATTTCTGTGATGTGCGCATGCTTTTACCCTAACACGCTCATAATCAGCCTGTTTGAATAGTGGGCTGTGTAATGTTCAACTCTAGCCAGGACCAAACCACTGCCTTTATTAAAGTTTAATCTTCTGCTGTGTACAACTGAGCTTGGGAAACCCACTACACCACAAGGATGAGGTTCAAGCTAGCTGAGGAATGTAAAATTGATCCTGCCAACTGACTAGCACTGTTACTTTGCTGATCTTGGTGCCTTCTACAGCGCCACAATCAAGTAGTTTATTGCATCTATTTACTCCCTTAGACATACGATAATTGAGAGCTTCTGACAGGTTTTGTTTTTGCTTTTACAAACGCACTCCTTTCTGTTAAATTTAAATTACCATCTGTTCACACAGAGTATCCTGTAAACATTGCACTGTATCTAGAGTCTTTACTGTAATGCATTCATCCATTTGCTTGTTATATAAACAGTGTAAAAGCAACAGGTACCTGAAAACCCTACTATTGAACTTTTTTTTTATTATTTAACTATTTGTGACAAAATTGTCATCTCTCGGACACATAATTTCTGCTGTAGAAGTACTGGTTAAAGGGACTACTCATAGTTTCCAATACAAAAGAGAGTGCAAAAGTATGAAAACAGATTTTGAGTGCTACTCAGTGTGTCTTTGATCTAAATTGTCTCCAAAGAAGTTTTAACGATGAAAGAAATTACGGAGCAAGGTGTTCTGCAGCATCCAGTGCAAAAGGTACAGTTTGATCCTGAGGGTCTCCTTCAGGAGCAGGCGAATGCTTTTCTCTTGATCTGTCCTCATGTGCCACCTTCCTTTCATTATCATCCTCCTCCCCTTCTTCTTCTAATTGGTGTGTGTTTGGAAAAAGAGGTTCAGCACTTTCATCAATACGCCAATGTTCTTCCTGAGATTAAAAACTTTTTTCAGTTCCTACTGTTAGTTCCCATTAACGCACATACAGCATACCTAAGCCTATAAAGTCAATATTTCTACATTTCTAAAGTACTGTCTGTAGTACATTTTCCCAGGCTAAATAACAACCTTTTCTTTTTAGTTGTATTGTCTACAGTTTTAGATAGCTGTGCCTGATGATTTCTACAAATTATCAGTTAAATAACACTTAGTATTTACCTGGCCAAAGATCCCTACAGGGGATCCAGAGATATTGCTAACAGCAACGCTGCAGTCAGCTGATGCTGAAATGATGAGCAATCTCCCACTGTGCTCACACGTTTCCAGGTGAGTAACACAGTCCACGTGTGGCTGGAAGACTGTCAGAAGTGGAGGTGGCTGATTGATAACACTATCACTGTAATGCAGGCAGTACTCCTGTAAGCCCATAGACAATTAGATAAAAACAATGGCATTTACTACAGTGTGTATACTTAATATGCAAGAAGACTGCTCAAAACAGCCTGAAGGATTTGTTAGTGACATCACTACTTCTGAGTACGTCAAAATAGCAGTCAGAAGTTTGACATAACCAGATAATCCTGTGGGCTCTTTCGAGTGTTACTTGCATTAGTCTCAGAGCTGGAATCAGTGCTGGGGACAGGGGTAAAGCTTGTGAAAAATGAAATAAAATTTAGTGATTTAGGTTTTAAAATATACAGTGAAATGCTTTACAGTAACAGTTTGTGTGTGTGGGTGTATTGACATACAGTAAGAAATCTAAAGCAACTTATAGCCTGTTAAACACAACTTGAACCACATTTGATGATGTGCAGTAAGACTGGGCTGTTTCAGAACAGTCAGGGAACATCATAGTTTTTATCTGGCATATTAAAATTTTAAACAAGAAGGTAATTAAATGGTTAGCTTGCTTTTCGGATACACAGATAGTGAGGAATATTTAATTTAATTTTGATTCAATGCACTGACCCAAAATGCTGTGCTTGTCAAGCAAGCTATAGAATAAACCATCCTTACCTGTATGTTCCAAACTTTGACACATCCGTCAATGTCACCCGTGATAAGGTATTTGCATGTTCTATCGACAGTCATGATAATGGAACCTGTGTCTTTGTGAGCGATAAATTCCCCAAGCAAGCAGATTTTTGACGTGGTCCAAAACCTGACGAAACCTGAGCCTCCACAAGACACAAGGTTTGCTCCTCCTAAAACATAAAGCACAGACCATCTTGCCTTGCTTCCTCATTTATCTCCTAATGCTAACATACGGTTACCTGAATCTTACCTAGAGCAGACATATTCTTTCTAGCTTCCAGGAAGAAAAGTCGTGTTACAGCATAGTTACACTCTGTGTCGTTTTCACTAATGTCACTGGAAAACGCTGAATTCTGACGATGAGTTGCAGTAGACTTTGTCCGCTTAAGAAACTGACTATCTACAGAAGAAAACAACATTTTTATTTGAATTGGTTTAGAATTAAAAATGACTATTTAGTGTTATTTATGCAAACTATAATAAAATATATAAATATGGAAGACCTTCAACAAACCTGACTTTGATTTCAATGCTCTTTTACTGTCTGGATGGAGTTTGCGAAAGGCATTTTCGGTGTTGTTGTTCCATATTACTATTTCACCATCATAACTTCCTGGGGGGAAAAAGTGATAAAATTGTAGAAACATAAAATTACTTTATCCATAACTATTTGATTAAGCTTTTAAAAAATAATACAACCTTAATCAACGATATCAACAATTGTATTATTACCTGCTCAATATGGCCACCATTTATCTAAAAGGAGATTGTGACTATCTGACTTTATAGCTTGTAAATGCACTATTTTTGCAATCCAACAAAAGGCATTGTATTTATAATGATCTGTACAGATTTGTAAAGTTGATGATGAATTGCAGACATTGTGGCAGTGAAATGTTCCTTTGCATGCTAATTCTGAATCTGATTCGTCATTTGAGCAAGGACTGATCTTCTTTTAATTTACACTCTTGCACAATGCAATAAGCATGTTTATGTTTTGCCTGCTTATAAGGTTTCTTTCTAGTTAGCCTCTCACCACATCTACTTCGCTTCTATACAATAAGAAAAGAGTCTGGCATTGCAGTAAAGTTCATGCACAGCACAGTATGCAAACAAAACCAGTATTTATTTATGTATATATTTTACTTGCATAAAATGTTTGCTAGAGGGGCCAAGACAGTAGTTGGAAGTATTGTGATTGATAGATACCTAAGGAGCAGAAAAAAGTGCAAATATTCCTAGCTTTTTATGGAACAATGTAGTCAGTAGTCAAGGAAAAGATACTAGCTGTTCTCCAGCTGAAACTGAATTCTCTAAATTAGACAGAAACCTCAGCTACCAGTTAGCGTGTGTTGCTTTAAAGTGTTAGTGATACTGTTGCGCATTTCTACACAGCAAAGTACGATACCTAATGACTATAGCTTTAAGCTCCATGTAAGTTACTGTATAAGATATTACCCCATATAAATAATGAACAAAGTCCTCATTGTTTTGGACAGGAAGACTGACATTAAGGAGTACATGTATTTGGTGTGTACCAGTGACCAGGGTTTGTGAAGGGAGGAACGCTGCACAGAGGATGTCGTCCTGGTGTTGAACTCCTCCTTTCCATTCTGAAGGCTGCACAAAGAACTGAGTGAAGGTGTTCATCCGGAACACTGTAATTATCCTGAGAAGAAGAAAAACACACAGTTTTAAAATGCATGAGCTGTGAGCTGCTACAGTATAAGAGGTGGCGAAATAAATATCTAGGACAAATACTGCTGCTGTTTGACTCGAGAGTCAAAGTTTAAACACTGCATAGGTTTTGTTCTACTAAAGCCACACCTCTCCCATCCCAAAACTAAAACAGTCCTTTTCAGCACAAAGATCTGGGAGATTTCTTCAGCTTGATCCCGTCCTGCATTGAGCTTGTGATGACAATGGTTGTTGAAATCCCAGATCTACAAAAGAACACAGAAAATGTCATTGGGGGTGAAGGAAAATGGAATGCCTATAATAACAAACAGATATTGATTATTTCCAATTGCTACTGTTACCGAGAAGCATGCCATATGACCGTGTTTTCAAGTCTGACCTTCACGGTTCCGTCCGTCCCTCCTGTAAAGAGTTTGGTCTCTGAAGCATCCAGTGCCATTGTGGTGATCTCAGCAGTGCCATGGCATTGGGTGAATTGTTTAATCTTCTGCCCAGTATCAATCATCCAGAAGGTTACAGTAGAACCAACATCTGAACTGATTACCTGAAAAAAAAAAAAAAATTGGATTTTGCTTGGAGTATTGCATTTTTGACAGTCAGCAAATGAAGTCTATGAAGAAAATCGGGTCATATTTAAATACATTTATAAATAACCCTGGAGGTTAATTGAGAATTTCTACTGTACATCCTCCTCAATTTTTGTATATGGTCCGCTATGTTTCCATTTTCTAAAAAAAAAAGACGACGTTTTATATACGTTAATCTGCTAAGCACCTAACAAGTGTTAATAAACGATTCAATTTGAGATTATTGGGGTTGTTGAGGTTTACCTGCTTGAAGACGTTGTTATAAAGAACACAGCTAATGGGCTTTTCATGGCTTGTAACTCTGCCAGTCTCTTGCTTTAGTTCACAAAGTGTCAGTTGATTGTTAAACGTAGTGAAAAGTCTTCCATGCTCCTCATCAAAGTACAGTAAGGAATGGAAATCTAGATGCTTGGGGAATATACCAGCTATACGTTGGATGCACAACTGGTGATGAATATCCCAAACTCTTAAAATCTGAAAAAGTTAGATGGAGAAAAGATGATATTCCACATACGCCAACACAAATAGTAGTGCTAGATATTTTATATCAAATCAAGAAAGACGCACCTTATCCTTTGAAAAGCTCAGCAGCAGCTTTCTTCTGACAATGAATTGTACTGCTGTGACACTGGCCATGTGACCCCGGAGAGCACCGATTGGCTTAGAGATCACATACGGATTCCAAAGACACACTTTGTTATCAATACCAGCAGTGGCTGCAGGTGAGCAAAAGTAACAGAATTGTATTTTGGGTTGCTGCAGTCTAATTCCTTAGTTGCATGCATAACCAGGTACTATGAGTCCTGGGCCCCCTAAGATACCTTTGTTTATTTTTTTTAAAAGAAAGCCGTATTTACCAATCAATTTCAGCCCGTCGTGGTAGTCAAATGCCGTGACTCCTTTGCTGATGTGGAAAGCTGTGGTACGAGGTATCTTTTTATTTTCCTTCCATCCTAACACCATGCTGTTTGTGCTGCACGTAGCACAGGAAATGAAAGCTTCCAAATTGCCCAAGTATTTGACTGTTTGAAAAAAACAAAAAAGTGTCACACTTTAATTTGTTCTACAGTTAATAAATGTCATAATCGTTGTATAAAAACAGTCTTACTCCGAGGCCTAAATCCACTTTGAGATAAACAGTTCCAAGGCTTTTGCGATTTCGGTAGTGTTCTAATGTAAATGTGCCATGAGCTCAGAAGGATATTGGTACATCCTGCAGCTGGGCATAACACCATTTAGAAGGCTCACATGTTCACAAACTTTCATAGATACAAACACCCAGACATCTATCCAAGTGGTGGGCGATTTCACATGGTATGTGACATTTGGGAGTTACATGAGGTATGTACTGTATGTTCTGTGTTTCAAAGGTCAGCTTTCAAAAGGAACAATTCTGTACCACAGATCGGGACAAACATCTACAAATAATTAGCACTGTGCCACTGGCAGGCAGTTTTATAAATAGCGAAGACAATGCTCCTTGACAGGGAAGGATTAAGGTCTGCTAACGGGACATGTGGGGTAATGTGTTGAAGTCAATAGTGTGGGTGTCAATATAATCCAACACCAAAAACCATTATAAATTTAGAGACCTGATTTCTGATGCACAAAACAGTCTAAAACTGAACTGAATGAATGTCTATCAACTATGCAAGTTACACCATACTTACCTAAGAGCTCGTGTGCAATTATGATTTAAATGAATAGCTGTAGTGCTTTTCTAAATACAGTACTTGAATACTATAATTATAGGGGTGTAGTGTATAATTCTTTCAAGATTGTTGTTTATTTTATTTTTTCTCAGCAATGTATCACACAGCCTATATAAATACTGCAAGAGTGTGCACAACATCCTGTATTAAAAAAAAAAAAATGAAAAGAGAAGTGCTATTTGCATTGTAGTAAATCAAACAGGTAAAACAAACATGCTGTATTGTCTCTGAGTTCTGTGCTGTCATAATCCTTGCAAACACCCTATTTTGTCACAGTTTAAGCTGATATGGTTATATACATGTGTGCACTTAGCCAAATGTGTTGCTATAGTTACAAAGAGACATAAAGCTATTATGTTCTTTAAAGCAACAAAGACAACAAAATCTATGAGATTTCAATTCTCTTCAATATCAGTTTTGTGGTATTTTGACTGAACTGGTATCTTCCTAAGAATACACTGTTCTTGCTGTCTTTTCACACCCATTAAACACCTTGTATGGAATAACTCAAAAGAGTTACATTGTGGACCTCAACGAGCCATCCTTTAGGCAGACCTGCTTTTTATCATCAAGGCTGACTTTGAGGAATTCAGGTGGGGAGGGTATTTGACAGAAATACGTTAATGGTTGTGTTAAACACAGTTTTTTGTTTTGTTTTTCTATACAGTGGTGCTTTTCTTGTACTTTTTACCTTGTCGGACCCAGTTCTTGCTATGAGCCTTGTGTCTCAAAACATAGCAGCACGTCTGATGAACACTGACAAGCTCCTGCCATTTAAAGGTTATAACTGACTCCTGCTCAGTTGAGTTGCATGGCCTCTCAAACAATGAAATGAGGGCTGAAGTAAAACAAATCACATTTACCTGTAAAATAAATTTAAAAATTACAATGAAAGTGTTATACTTCATTGGACAACACTGTTTGAAACAATCTGTGGCTATATTTCTGTAATGAGTTAGTTATGAATGATTCTTTTTTTTTTTTTTAATAAATAAAATTAGTCACCTGTCCACCTACATCACCAAAGCTCAGCACTGCCTCATTTCCATTGCTAGGGTCATACCAGTAATCCATACTTATTGGTGTATTTTCAAGATCTTGCAGTTTATACTGGCATGAGAACTCTTGTTTAGAAAGCAGGTCATAAAAGCAAATCTCCTTACTGGTAAACCCAACTGCTATCTAATAAAAAAAAAAAGAGTATATAAAACAGCTTTAAAAAATAGAAACCAACAAATGTATAAATAAATATGTGTATGTATATGTGATTTAATTTTAAAGACTCTGACGTACCTTGTTTACATTTGGTAGTGAAACCATACTTGTAACCCAAAGGTCCTTGGGTTTGACAGAATCGGTGGCAACTCGTAGAGTTTTCTGTGGAGCAAGGTTTTCACCCCAGATTTCCAGCAATCCATCCTTGCTAATGACCAGGTATCGGCTGGTGCTCTTCAGGTACACAATCTTTTGGATATGTTCCTTGAGTGAAGACGGAAGAAGTTTAAGGTCCTTCCACTGAGGAACCAGTAAAGATTTGGCTCGCTCATCTTTCTCGGACAACTCCAACAGCAGGAAAGATGTCAGCTTGTCCCAGCCAAGAACACCATCTCGAGTCACATCGATCTTGTCAAACAGCTCTCCGTATTCCTCCCTTGTGCCACGGCCAACAAGGGAGAAGATTTTGTCAACAAACTCTTCCCTGGTCATGCATACAGGTTCTTTCAGGTCTGGTAGCTAAAATTAAGAAAGTGAAAAAAAATAAAAAAACACTGAACCAAAATAAATAGATTAATTATCTGACCACGTCAGCAAAACAAATGTCGACATTTAGCAATATTAAAAACATCAGAGCACAGAATCTCTGTGCATTAATAATCAAGATGTCATGTGTTACTGCCCAGAGTGCGAGAGAAGAGAAGATTCTGGTCTTTTTTGCTCAACCTCTAGAGTGGCAAATGCATGATTTGACATGACAGACTGCAGCACTGCAGTAAAACTAATACTTCACATGGAAAGACAAGTGGGTGGAAATATAAACTTCTTCTAAATGATACACTCTAGCAGATGAGTATTTTATTTCCACCATCTAGGGATTATAATACTGCCAGCATTTGTATTTAATCTCAGAAAATAAAAGGAGACTTAGTATATAGGCAGTTTTAGTAAGGAATCCCATTGCGACTTCATGACCATACCATGCCCTAGATGTGAATTTAGTGTATGTTCTGGGTAAAATAGACTTGAATATCCAACAGACATCTATGTAAAAATGAAATTTAATCATGTATTTATTATGACGTGTAGTTTGTTCAAGTTTACCACAAAAAGTGTTTGCATCTTCATAAAATCTTTCATGTTTAGCCTGTTTTCCAGATGATCCATCTCTTTCTTTGATGTTTCTCTGGTGTCCATAGTTTCAGGGCTCATGGTTCCCATGTTGTTCTCCTCTGTAAACCAAACAAAAAGTGAGCAAAAGTCAAAAGGCTTGAAAGGCAAACAAATCTCAAACATTGTTATTTGTTCTGCATCCGTCACTGCCTCATAAAACTAGGTCAGCATAGCTTTGCTTTAAAGGAAAGCTGTAAACTTGTCATACAGTAACTGATATGAATAAAGACATGTAAACAACCCTGATAAATCCTCTCGATTGTGCAACATGGCTGTAGAACACTGCAGCTCACAATACATTCTTTAAAGGCAATTATAAAGTGTGTTTTTTTTGTTTTTTTGTTTTTTTTACTATTGTGTAGTACATTTGAGAGTGCACAAAACATGATTATTTCTCATGAAAGTACTCCAATCAGCACACACTTATCTACTCCGCGTGTAAGTAATCATGGCTGCTGCTTAAAATCCAGTTAGGCCTTCACATCTTCATCAGTCTTTAACATACTGTACATGCATTATCACAAGCTGTAATTTTATTTATTTGAAAAAGTTTGTACTGTACACCAGAAACAGAGAGGCAGCTCCTTATCAATAAAACCAGGCTCTTACAACAACATAATGCAATAGATGCCACAGGATTTTAAGCATGTAGACCTGCTAGAACGCACTGAAAGCAAATGATCAGATTTACGTAAGAAAAAATGTCCACATTAACAAAAAAAATTCTAAACTAACTTCAAAGTTTGAATCTAATACGACAGGAATGAAATGTACTTCATACCGTACCTAGGCGCTGCAGAACATGGCTTCTTTCTTCATCCAAAGAAATCTAGCAGATTGCATTGCACTGCACATTAACAGATCAGTAACGAATGACTTTCAGAATATTCTGTAGGCCGTCCTAAAATCAACATACAGCATGTGTTTGAGAGAGGCTTTAACAGCAGCATGAAGAATCTCTTGCTTTTCTTTTCTCTCAATGCCTTGGAGACGTTTCCTGGCAACCAGGAGTTGAAGCAGTTCAGTTTGTGTGTCTGGATTTTTCTCCATTCAAGAACAGGACGCTGGAGAGGTACTAATCTCAGCAGCGAACACCCCACTGTTTGAGAAATAACTAGCCGGGGGCAGCAACATTGAAGTGTAACTGAATTTACACAAGCCCACATGGGAAAACCGGTTATCAGAGGTGTACTTATTATTGCCTAGGTTCCCAATGTTTATTGCATCACAACAGTATCCAGTCTATTGTTAGGGATATGTTTGGCTGCATAGAAATAGTAAACTAACCCAGAAGATTCACTATAAAATGGTTTTCCAGGTATTTCACAAGTGATTCCATTCCACTAGTGGTGTAACTACCAACCTTTTTTTTTTTTTTTTTTTTTTTTTTTTAAAAGCTGGTTAGTTCATTTGTTTTGTTTTTATGTTATATAATACATGTTACAGAATGCTGAAAAGTTCAAAACTGGCAGTCCTATTGGTTTATTTATTTATTTTGACTAACAGTTTGTAGCTATTGTAGATTTTCTTTCAGTAAGACACATTTGGTTTTAAATATTCTACAAAATAATATTCCCCAAAGGGTGCCTTACTCATTTTCTGATTCTAAAATTATGAGTGTCTATTGTGCCTTGCATTTACTTGTTTTGAGTACGCAAACTTATTTTTAGAAATACATGCCCAGAATTATTAAACTTGCCTTAAATCCATAAATCTCACTTCTCTATTGAATGGTGCTTTTGATATCCATTGCACAACAGTGGGCCTTAATGATTAAAAAAAAAAACAGATAACACACATCAGTGCTTTCATGTGGTGTTTGCACGTCAACATTTCCTTTTCCACCCGAAAGCTGTTTTGTGTGTCACAGCCAGAAAATACATTAAAAATAACATGAACACACACACACACACACACACACTAAAAGATCGTTGGGTGCCAAAGATTTCAACCAGGTTCATTTTCAGAGCTATTGCAACATTCATCAGATTCAGAGTATAAAAGCTTGAGGGCATGAGTGTGCAATAAGATTAATTTAATAATTTATATAGTAATCCTTCCACCTGCCTGTTTCATTGCTCTGCAGCTTTCTACTGTTGGAACGTTAAACACAATAATCTAGATTTACAATCCACAATTAGCATTAGTCTTGGACTACAGTACCTTACCTAAAAATAAAGGTTGGTCATCTATGATTAATGTTAAAATGGGAATCTGGAAACCACCTAAATATGGCAGAACAAACTGCTCAATTATAGTGCTCAATTATATTTCTAAACCAGTCACATAAGAGAACCCCAGTATTGTCAAAAACCAATGAAACATTTTAACATATTTAAACTATTTATTGAACATCTGCCACCAAATATTGTTAAATACATAACTTGCATTTCTTCCTCAAGTTAAAATGTCAGAAACAGAATACCAATATTTACACTTCATATAAGGAATGTTACATAACACATTAAGGCGCAAAATCTTTTGGCTTTCTTTTAGATAGAACGATAGTAATAGTAAAAGTGATGCTGAATCTTCATTGTGAGATCATAATTAAGCTAGAATAAAGTCTTACAAAAATATGGTGGAAGCTGGCAATAATTCCGTTCGACATCCTGCTTCAAGTCTTGAAGCAAGACTTATAAATTATATAGTCAAAAACTTTACATTTACATATAAAGGTTGTCCTATCCAACATTAAAAATTACACCTCTAACATTTGAAGCTTCTAGGCAACAGTTTTGAAGGTCTGCAGTATCAAGTTGGTTTGATGGGTTAGTCGGTTGGCGCTCACAAACACATTTATTGCCCTATAAAAAAACAAAAAACAAAATGCAATTGTCAGTATGTTAGGCCCATCAGAGAAGGTCACACTAATGTCAAATGATTCTACTGTTTATAGGCTCTAGTCCAAGTAAGGTCATGAAAGTTATTTTTACTTAAGTTTTCTTTGAATTATTATAGTATGCTCCCTTATTTTGCAATTCAGTAATTAAAAAATGTGGTTAACTTTCAGTCAGAAAAGAACTGTAATATTGTTCTATATTTAAATTGTGAATATACTCTTCAACAATCCCGAGAATTAAAAGAAACAAAAATATTAGAAGACCAGTACCTCAGCAAAGAGGCTATGATCTGTGACTTGGCAACACTATGTGCCACACGGATGCAAGACCATCGGAACAGAAACACCACAACTTACTTTCCATCTTTGAAATATGTCTTCAGTGTATCACTGAAGCTTTTGGAGTACTTTACAAACTCCTTCTTTTGGTGTTCAAGTGCCTTAAAAACAAAAAGGAATGTTTAAGCTTTAAATTACATGCTTATATTTTCTTGCATGACAGAAGGAATGCAAAATTGTCAGACGCCCACAAGTCTGCAGAAAGACCTATTGATTTACACAATGTAGATAACTGCACAAACAAAATTACATTCTTTAAAAAAAAAAAAAAAAAACGTTCACTCATTACATCAGCAGCTTGTGAGAATGCTGCATTGCAGTTGTTTTTATTTCTTGAAATCTAAAGAAAATAAGAATCCTATTTAAACAGCATTTCAATCTATTAACATGGTTAAGTATCAGCTACACTTACCCTGCGATTTTGATATTGATATTTTTTAAAGACATTGTTCACAGTGTCAAGAAGCTCTTTTATTGCACTTGCAATGTCTCTGTGGAGAAGAGATACATGTTTAATTATACAGTGACAATGTGTCATTCAAGCTCAAGAGAAATAAGGGGGTTGTTCAACATCAATTAGTACTTTGTTAAGCCCTTGAAACACTTAAAAACAGAACACCTTCCCAGAATGTGGTCATCTTGAGCTGGTATGACTATCTTATGGCTTGCCCCAAACACCTGAGCAAGCAACCTCATGTTACAATACGAAGCCACTGCAAAACAATTTTAAAACTGCTATGTAAAACTGACAAATAAGAAATCTTTAAAAACAAAACTACTGCAGTAAATATGATTCTTGTATAACTGCTGGGCTTTTTTTTTTTTTTTTTTTTTTTAAAGCCAAGCAAATCTCACAAGTGCAGGCTATGAATGATCAATATCTTTAAAACAAAATATTACAAATATAGACTTATGCAAGGACAAGGCTTAAAATCAATACTTACTTGATTGTCTGGAGAAATCGGACTCTGTCATTAATCTCATCGGGTATTTTGCTGAGAATCTGTTTCAGTGCTCGTGCCTTTTCATTCAGGTCCTGGAACTCTTGTTCTGACCTGTCAATCATGTACTCTAGAATGGAACACACAGGTAGTGTTAAATTAAGCATACTGCAGTTACTCCAACATCCGGGCCAACCTCAAAAGCTTCCAAGAAATATAAGGTACAAAAACTTAATGCAAGAAATCAATTTGCTGTGGACTGGTAATCCAAATCCTATGAAGCCAGCCATACTACTTTCCTAACTTACAGTTGATCATACACACTATGTACAACGAAACATTATAAAAGATGACATGTTTTAACAGAGCACAAACCTTCAACATCATCAGCAGCCATGCGCAGTAGAGATTCAGTGAAGTTCACTTCCACGTTTTTCTTCTCTAGAATCTTCACAATAATGTCCTGTGTAAGACCTGGGTTCTCCTTTTCAGCCTGATAATAGTCACATAATAACAAAAGAACATGTCACTTTCATCCCATATTGAAGAAGCAAGACAGAAGTAAAAATACTGTCATGAAATGTGGTATGCAGGCAATTTATTTATTTTAAAATTTCCACTAGGGGTACACTGATAATTGGTAGCCTATCGGCATGGCACCGATAAGGAAAAAAAACACAATCAGCTATCAGCAGTTTTTCTTATTTAAGCCAATAATGTTCACAGATATCCATGCCTGAATTTCTTCCAGCACAGAATTTAATGTTTGGTCAGGCAGGTCTACTAATGATAGCTTACTAACACTGTGCAATGTGCAACCAAACTTCCAGTAAATACATCTCAAAAGAATGTTGTTTAGAATTTTTTTTTAAATATCTGAAGACAACAATAGGATAGCCGAGTTGTGTGCAGCAGAACAGACTTGATGCTACATTAAATCCAACTATGAACTGAGTAGAATATTATTCTGATGCACTTTAAAAAATTTAGGCTGAATCCTAATTAACATTGATGGCTTTTTTTATTATTATTATTATTATTATTATTAAATGTACGTCAAAATTACCTTTTGTCATTGTTGTTTATGTTGCTTACTCTGCATTGATTGTGGGTGTATTCAGCATTTTGAAGTAGAAACAGATTATTGTGTTGTCTTAAGTAACAAACAAGTTTGATAAAAGTTATTAATAAAAGTTAGTCACTATGTATTTTCTTCTACAGAAGTGTTTTTACTAGTACAAATGCAAAATGTTATTTGTGTGTGACTGTGGTAAAACAAATGTATAAATTGCTGGCAAGCACAATATAATACTACGTTATTCTTTGTATTCATTTTCTGAAGTAAATGCAACAAGTAAGCAATACCTGTTCATTTGTCATGAATACAACAAGAAAATGATACATGTTCACTTTAACATTTATACTTATAAAACAATTTAAATATAGGCTTTATATCTTGTTCCACTAGTTTACAATAGGTTATCTGCACTATCTATTATTATCAGTATCAGCCAAGATAATTGGTACACACCTACACTCCACATACATTAGCACAGATTTAAGATCTTATTTTCAATAACTTAATTTATTTATTATACTGTGTGTGATATAATATATATCACAACTTGCTATAGCTGAAACTTTTTGCACATGCTATTTTTGAAGACATTTTATAAATTGTGTTAAAGCCACAGTAACCAATAACCTCCTGAATTATCTGGGGAGTGCATTACACAATATAATTTTAACTTTATATAGCGCCTTTTAAAACAGGTCGCCACAAAGCGCTTTACAAAGGTAAAAAACAATACCTATTGCTGAACCGTAAACATTTAACAAAAAGAACAGAATAAAAGCAATACAGAATATATAAGCTGTATTATAAAGATATGATTTTAATCTAGCTCAAATGCTACTAAACAAAAACAATCTTCATCAGAAGCTAGAATGTTATACAATCCTCAAAAGGTCATTACATTTTGTTTTTGGTCGAACATGTTTAAAATACATTACAGTAAGTTAGATACTTACTTTAATGAAAGCTGCCCTCAGAGTCTGTGCTGCCGACAAATTTACTCGCTCCAGCTGCAATAAATGTCACAGACACAGTAAGCAGGGAATTGGGGTTTGGATTAAAAACTAATGAAAAACACTTCAAAAAGCTTACAAAATATGCTTGCAAGTTCCAGCACTATAACTATTATAAAACTTACTGTACTTTGTAACCATTGTAAGTCAACATAAGGTAAATGCTACAATACAGAGCATACAACTTATTTGTGGGTGCCCATATTTTTCAGCAAGGAAGTTAATTTGACTGCTTCTACCAGCATCAACCTTTATTTATATTTAAAAAAAAACAGGTTCATGGTGAACAAAAATGTGTGATCTCAATTCACAGCTGTGTATATTGTGTGCGCGCCATTATAAACAACAGTGATGGGCCACCAATCAAAATTCCAGAACTGTTTGTGGCTTCTACTGAAAACAGATGGGAAAGATACCACATTTATCTTGTCTGTGCTGTCGTATTCAGCAGGAATATAAATACCTGGATTAGCGCATTGCTATGCTGCTCAAATATAGAACACTGATGATCAAAGCAGACAGCCAATTAATTTGCATTACAAAGTCAACCGAATCAGATCTGTTAACTATGCCAAAGTCAGGCGTGCATTCAGAGCAGTTATTTTTAAAAAAAAGGTGTGTACAGCCATTTCTCAGACCTATGTAAAACTAAAGTAGAACATACCTCATTTTCATACATTTTCAAAATATAAATAAATATTATATTCCTAGAAAGCTCAAAAACAAGTGTTAAGCACTTAGATTAAAATTGTATAACCAAGTTGCTACTACCAGCACCATCTATGCTATCCCTACACACCACTTGATTTCCTGTAGGGGGCAATTCATATAGCAGACAACTTGAATCACTTGAGCAAGTTGGTTACACTTCCAAAACAGGTCTATTGCTGACCCACTTTAGAATGTATTGCAAATTAAATAGATTACATTCTATAACATACTTTGATTGATATACAATTACAAAAAGATTTCCTGACATAGGTTGCAAAGTGTTCTCAATTTAAGAACAATTTAAAACTCAGGTACCTCATTGAAGACTGGGTACATGACAGCATAGAGCGGCATGGAAACCATTGAGGTTGTCTCTGCTTCATTCTTCAACTCTTCCATTGTCATCCTCCTCCAAAGGCCCACTTTTGGTGAAAAAGTTTTACAGAAGCAGGTAACGCTTCATTCACTCCACTGTTACTATGATAGAGTCCAAGAAAACTTACAAATGCAAACAGTGTGGCTTTCCTGAAACAGTAAGAAAACTAGGTTAGGTTCAGATGAAAAATAGTAATCCATTCATCCAAACCAATATTAAATCTGACTGCACTACACAAATAATCATAATTCAACTTACATTTTCAACTTAAAATGAAATGCTTTACTAGGCTACCTATAAAAATATAGGTATTTAGACACAAACTAAGCAATATCTTAAAATATTTAATACATTAATCCCTGTACAATACAGGCAGGGGGCTAAACGAACAGAAAACTGATGTTATTCATTCTTTCCTCTCTCCTTGAATGGGGAAATTAACAGATGACATAGCCAGACATGCCACCTCATACTTTTATCAGCAGCGAGAAGAACTTTGTTTTGTGTGTGTGTGTGTGTGTGTGTGTGTGTGTGTGTGTGTGTGTGTGTATGTGTATATATATATATATATATATATATATATATATATATATATATATATATATATATATATATATATATATATATTATTTTTTTATATTTATTTTTTACAATAAACCAGGGCCCTTAATTAGCACCATAAAGTTGGTTAGTATTTAACAAACAGTTCTGGTCCTCAATGTGCCTGTTCTTTAAACCTGGTTGTAGCCTCCAACATAGCTGAATCAATGCCTTTTTAAATGATTACCTTAAACCCCACTTACAATTCTGCACACATGCTACAACTATATCAAAGTTCTTGTTCTGAATGTTTACAGATTACATTCCTATCCAGGTCAAGTTTTTTTTAGTTTATTTTTTGTGATACTGAAGGGCAATAAAACAACAGCAATGTTGTTATATATAGTTATATATTATTTTGTTATATAGTACAACAACATATAATATATTATATTATACTGATATATATATATATATAATATATTATTATTGCATTAAACAATAATACATCATCATGTGTATCTAGATTTGTCTTGATTATATATTTTTTTAAAAACTGATAAAGTAGATCTTTTCAGTGGTGCTGTTGTAACAGGCAGAATATGATGCATTGCCTTTACAGATCTGACCTCTGGTGATCAGATTACGTCAAAAGCTCTACAATTGCTTGTGCAAATGAGCCTGGACACTCACTCCTGCATGTGTGGTCGCTGGTACCCTGCCTCTGACCTGATACACTGGCCTTTCCCTCTCTAACATGTTATTGTTCTAACTATCTGTGATTCACAACCTTCCTAGCAAATGAAAATATGTAAAACATCATGGGTTGCTTTTACAAAGTTGAGTTTTACACTGGACACTTAATATAATAGAGGGGATACTGTTAGGATACCCACTGGCGTGTTTTAAACATTAATAACTGCAGTTCATAGAAAACTCAGCATGATCCACCTTGCTTTGAAGTGTTGAAAGGACAAAACTAAGGGAGAGGGCATAAACAAAGCCCAAAGCTGTATTTCCCCAATGGCATGCGTATACTGCATACAACTTAAAGACTCATCTTAACTTATGGCATGGCAACTACTTCACACATTCTTTATTGCAGTGAAGGATCTACCTTTTTTCTTTTATAGATTCTGAAATTTTTAATTACGCAACTTCGGTGTAAATTACGGTGTATTTCTAGTTTACTCAAACTCAAGGTACCTATTGCTTTCAGCAGCATATATGCTATAAGAGGCTACATTAATATAGGATATACTAATTCCAAAACTAGATATACCAGTATATTGTTTAAATAACAACATAATCAGATATGTAGCCTAACGTCTACTAGTATTATTGATGAATTATTGTTTCAGAATTGCCTAGGTCCTCTGTTGGACAAAATCTGAAAAAAAAAAAAACAAAAACAATGTATAAACCATTACAATATGGTACCGCAGTGTACCCTGTTCTGAGATTTAAAACGTTAAAATGAAGGATACATTGACAAACTACCAGATACGGTATCTTTATTTATCCAGAAACGCTGTTAATACTTTCAAATAAATCATAAAAACACTTACTTCCTTATACACCGAGGCCTGTGCGGTAGATAATATTTCTGCTGCAACACAGCAGCAGGTGTGGATTAGCCCCCGGCTGACAGGGCTTGGTCGTCGGACACCTTTGTAACCGAGTTCCGTACTAACAACAAAAACCACCACCAACAGGCCGGAATGAGGCCCTACTCTGCAAATCTCACCGTATTTACGACACTTGTAGCTATAGCTTCACGATAAGGCTGCGCAAAACCAATGCTGCAACGAGTTTGGAAAATGTAGTATCAGGAAACATTGAACAAACAGTATGAGCTAATACTACAGCAATACTACAGTGTACAAGAGGAGTCGCTTAATCGCATCCGCTTGATCCGTTTTGTGCTAGACACAACTGCCATACACTAACATTTAAAAAGGTATAATGTAATACATCCGTGTTTATCATACATACCCGTTTCCTTGTCGTTTTTACTAACCGAAATCCGAAAAGTCTTCCTTACGTGTGTGTGTTTTTTTTTTTAACGGAAGTTCAGCGTTAAACAGCTGCGCAGAGAGTTAAGGCGAGTATTGCATATATCAACCAATTAGCATCCACTAGCCAAGTCCACATCCTTGTAAGTAGGAATTGTAGTCTTTTGAATTCCCTGTCAAAACTCAAACGGGTAGCCGCGTTGCGGTCAAAGAACTACAAATGGTTTGGGGTTCTTGGAGGGTGTAATGCCAGTAATTGGCACCACCTTCAGCCAATAAATCAATGCGAAATGCTTATTCATTAAATAAAAAATGCGTTTTTTTTGGTAAAATATGTTTATTTTTTACCAAAAAAATGGATCACACAGTACTATTGATTTGTCCAAGACAAATTCCTATGTCTAAAAATGCTGACACGAAGAAGAAAAACTGTTTTAGGATTGTAATGTGCTTGGAAGAGAGAACACTGGAAAGAGCCAATCGGAAAGGAGGTGGGCAGAGTCTACTGTACAAATATTTAGGTCTAAACCTGCCTCGGCGTCGGACCAGAGAGGAGAATCCAGCAGAGAGGCGGAGTACTAAAGCATCCTTTGCCGAAATAGCAGCTGGTAAGGAATTTTAATACCGTATATTATAAGACGATAGCTGTATTTATTCTGCCTCTGCCTGAATGGTAATGTGCATGCATAATGTGTTAGAATAACTTTCTACGACAGTCTGGATTGCAATATATAAGGAATGTTAAGCTATTGTTCAGCAGTGTATGATGTGTAGATGTATTTTCGCAGTTGCCAAAGAAACTGGTGGTGATCCATGTAGGATTCTTCGTTCTCCTCTATTCCTCTTGCGTCCCGTGGGAAAAGTTCGTGTGTTAATTTCAGTAGCGCCGATTTTATATGCAATCTGTATGCATGTCATTTGGCTAATATGCATTTTGCATTATTATAAGTAATAGTAATGTTGTCTCAGTTGAAATACTGTTCCATTTTGAGTAATTGAACATCTTTGTAGACCAAGCCGTTTCAAAATGAGAATGTTTGCACTGAAAGAAAAGGTTAATACAGGTCATTTGTTTTCCAGGTACTACAGTAATACTAGATGTTCTATAATGTATAACTATTGTGCTACACCTTGTTATACAATGATTTTTGTTCACCCAACGCATTAAAATGATATTCTTGTTTACCAGCGAAAGCGCTGTATCCGAACATATTTAAACATGTGTAAATATTTTTGGTGCAATACCAGTTATGTTGTTGCGTTCTTGTAGGTATGACATCAAGTAAAATGTGGGTAATCAAAGAGAAATCCCCTAATGAAGTATTAGTCTTGATCTGCAAAAATAGTATTTCGTGCAGCTGATCGTCAGTAGCATTTGACCACCATGCTAATTTTATTATTTTAGCATCCTATTAATTTTAAAATGTGTCTGTACTGCTTAATTGTTTTCTGCCCAGTTAACAAATGTTCTCAGTATTTCGATCCTTGATTTGTATCAAACTTGACACAGGAGACTCACAGCCATTGTGTGCAAATGTTTTACTCTGAAAAGCAGCCTGTACAGTTTCCAGGCACTGCCAATATTCTCCTTAAACTGACAGCTCTGGAGGGAGTGCCCTTTGAAAAGTTTGCCACAGCACATCTGTACAGTAATGTTTCAGTTTTACCATTATCCATATTTTTACTATGCATTTACCATAGTTTAGCATGGTCTGTCGTGTTTTAAAATGTTCACCATACATGTCTGGGCTTTAGTATGCTTTCATCGTGCTTTATCACACTTTGCTGTGCCTTTACTGTGGTAAACATTTGCATAGGAGGCCCCTACCAGAGCATGGATGTAGATTTTTCTGTTAAATGACCTAAACCTTAATTTCAGTCCTTTTTGTTAAGAGCCTGACTGATGACCAGGGAGTTCTTAACAAGATGGATAGATGGATTTGTAATCATGAAACATTTGATATTTAATCAAAACATCAGTTTTGCTGCATTTTGATTGTACTTGCTTTGCAAAAAAGTAAAACTTGGCAAAAAAAAAGGTGTTTAACATCAAAATTGTCCCAAGAACAAAGAAAGCTGCTTCTTGTATTGTGCATATGTCCAGGAACTGAACAGCTCCAAAACAGTTTGTACTACCTTCAATGACATGTAAGATACATGTCAAATGACTAGTTAAAACCATGCTTGTGGTCTGAATACAGCCACATCTACATTAAGCCACAATACTCAACAGTGATTTTAAATTGTATTTTCTTGTTGGCTGAGGGGTGTTGCCAGTTACAAATAATACAGCAATTCCAACAACTGACTAAAGCAAAATCTAGCAATTCACTTTTTACTGAGCAAAAACATTTGGCAGACTATTCTAAAAGCTAATTTTAACCCCACCTGGTGTATATTTTACTTTCTAAAGAACCATATCTATTGTAATTTTGTGCTGTGCAGTTTTGTTTTTTTTTCCCCTGAGCACTTTTAAAAGGAGAGGAATGGTTGGTATTCTGTTTGTTTCTCTAGTGAATTGATAAATGCAGATGCTTTGCAGTTTTTTTTTTTGTGCTATGCTGCAATCTTGATTGTCATTTTTCATGAATAAAGCATTCTCTAGGCTGTTTTGCATTCTGGTTTTCAGAAGTTGCAGGTACTCGGACAAGTCCAGTGATTATCTATAGAAATTGGTAGAGAATCTGTGTAGGAGGATTTGAACGTGACAAGCATAAATAGTTATTATAATGACAATGAACAGCTGGAGTAAGCACAAGTCTAAGTCAGGTACAGTAGGGTTTATTTTGTCATTTACATCATAAAAAATAGTTTTTGGAAATCAAAACACACAAAGGGCCATTAGTTGTAATTTGTTATATAAAATACTTAGGTTTTGGAAAAATAGCATCTCTCAAGTTACGAGTCACTGAATCATTAGCCAACATCTCGGCTGTGTAGCCTTCATTGAAGTCTCTAGAAACTCTTCAAGAGAGAGGTATGATAGTCTGACACATCACAGGGAATGTTAATGTGTCAGTCAGTAATACAGGTGTAGGACCAAAAAATGGAAGTAGATTGTGATGGACAGCTGACATTGCACTGGTTCGACATGACAAGGTGTAAATTGCTCTGAAGAGAGATGTGACCTCAATGACACCCACTTTAAGAGATGTTGGAGATTGGTGGGAGCCGCGGAAAATCAGCGCCCCAGATTGGCCCAGGACAGCTGGGACCGTTCCTTCTGAAACTTCTTGGTTAGGGAAGCACCTGCCAACTGAGCACCTACTATCAGCCTTCTGTGAAAGTCTGTCAGATATGTTGTTTTGATCACTGATTAAAGGTTATATGCAGCATTTAATATTTAGAATAATTGTCTGGCATTCTATTTGCATAACAATTACCTAAGATGGGGGAGCATAGTTTGGGCATGTTTTGTATAAAGGGCTAGTGGTTGGGAGAGGCATGGGTTATTATAACTGAGCTGATGACAAGGTCACAGAGGCAGATCAAGAGGTAATTAAAACACCTCTTCAGAACACTACAGCATTGTGGTTCTTCTAGCCTGTCCTATAGTAAAGACAGAATGGTACTCACTCCAGAGTGAGGCAGGCCAAAATCCCTAAACCTTAATGTCTTAAGCTGGGAGGTCAGTCATTCCAACAGTACTCTCTTGTAATTTATGCTAAATCATGCAGATTCTATTCTGAAAGCCAGGGCTCTGTGTCCCCAGAGTTACATCGTACTTGTTGCTGCTGTATATGTAAATACAAACGTAATGAAAATGTCATACAATGCTAATTGAAAGGGATTTCTAAACCGATGCAATGTGATCTTTATTATTCAGCCGTGTCTAAGCAACAGTGTGCAGTGATTACATTGAAAGTAAGAAGAGTGGAGAATGCCGTAGTTCTGATAGACTGTCCAGAATTAACATTTGAAATGAAATTGTAATGTAACCATTTCTGGTCTGCCTAGAATAATCATGTGCAGGAGCATGCCCAATTAAAACCTATTGTCTATTTCCCAAACAGGATGTTAGGAGGATTGTTACACACTGTAGAAATACACTGGCCTTTCAGCAGTAGACTTGGAGGTAGAAATAAAATGCATTTAGAAAAACAATGATACTGTTTTTTTTTTTTTTTTGTTTGTGTTTTAAATGCAGAATGGTTCGTTCCCAAAACTTTGATATAATAATACTATTACTTAATTCAATTTCAGATTTAAATGAATGTATTGACTTTGTACCACACCTTCTTCCAGTGCCTCACAACCATGTGAAATACATTGTTTTATCTGTGGCTTTTATTTGATTGTATATTGCTGCTTGACATTTGAATTAACACCCCTTGTCTCTTGATACCAGAGACACATTCCTCTCTGCACTTCATGGAGGTTTAAAGGCAGGTCACCCCATGTCGCATCAGTAAAACCATGACTATCGCATAATCCCTTCAACAAACTGCACGCTTGTTAATCCTGTGCCCTTGCTGCAGATATTGCAGTTGACAGCTCTATATGGTAGTGTTCAGCTGTTATCAGCTGGGCATGAAGTCCATCGCAGCCTACAGACAGGCCTTCTTTTAATATTGGTTACATTTATTTTGTTCCTAACAAACAGGACAGAGTTTTATATTTAATAAAAAAAAAAACAAGGGATAATGAAAGGACCTGTAGTGTAATATCTGTTTAATGTTTAAACCATTTTTTGTATGGTTCTACTGTGACCTTCATCAAGGTCAGCCCTGATTTCTCATGTTTATCACTGTGGGGCCCTGCTTGGAATATGGAGCCACATCCAACTGTAACAGGTTTACAGAGCATTTGGGTTATGCACCTCACACAGAGATGTGCCAGCATCAGTGAAAAAACTGCTGTAACTGCAAAGAACCGTCGTTCGTATGGATGAGACATGGGGAAATCGCAAGCTAATGAATACCTCAAGGGAGCTTTTGTCTAGTGACTGCTGTTAGCACTGTGTATTATCAGCATGATAGATTCTACCTGGTACTTTTCTCTCACAGAGATAGAGGAAATCTTGCCTCGCAGTGCCTGCCCTGGCTGTTGTCATACTTGTTTTAAATGTGCTGTACTGTCACAGATACCTGGTTCCTGTGTTCTTGGCCAACACGCTGTATGGAGTAAATGACAATTTAGTAGTCAAGGAGATTGACACAGGAATGTCATTTGATGTAAATATCCTCATTTTAAATATTAAGAAGCGTAGAGAAGTACTCTTGGCACAGAATATGCATATCCCATTCTCAGAATAGCCTTTGTAGTTCAAGAAGAAATACAATATTTGACATTTTGTACATAAATGCCAGGCTTTTTTTCACTCTTGGTGGATTAAGAATGCATATTTGTTCAGCCAAAGGGAATCCAGAAGTTGGGTTTTAATTTCCAGTTTGCTGCTGCCTTTTTAAAAAAAAAAAAAAAAAAAAAAAAAAAAGTGTACATGTTGTAAAGGTTACCAGTGGGCAGGATAACTATTCCCAAAGTCATTTTATGCTGTCATTTACAAAATGCACAAGAACGCATTTGCATAACTGTGTATACAGCAAAGTATTGGGAAAGCACAGTAAAAACCAAAAGTGTGTCAAATCCTCATTGTTTCACTAACCAAAATATATTTCTTGAACTACAGAAAAACTGTGTGTGTGGTTCTGCTGCAATGCCTTATAATCAACCCTTTCCTAATGAACTTTCATAGCTGCTCTAGTTATAAGAGAGAACACATTTTCTAAACCTGGGTGGATTCCATATTGAACTCGTGTGTGTGAGAGAGAGTTCAGAGTGCTGTGGTTTGAGCTTTAAACAAAAACAGAGAACAAATGTTTTGCTTGACGAGCATTATGCAGAGTAAAGAGGTATAAGTGAGACTCTGCATATCGTCAACTACAAAGCAATTCATGCATTTGTAATGACAGTGTGCCTCCTAATGAACTAAGCCCTGTTGTGTGGAATATCACACCAGGGGATTGGCAGGTGAAACTTGATAACGCTGCCTGACATTTTTCTACAGCACTGAGGATCATGAGTATATTTCCTTGGAATTGCGTATAGATTTGGTATAACTGATTGTACAACAGTGGAACATTACTAGTGGCAAAATGCTTTCTTGTCTTAATATTTCCTTAATCAAGATACTTTAAGATATAAAAAATGTAAACTATACCGTTGTATGACAGATTTTTCAAAAAGAAATTAAGGAAAGGGCATCTTTAATTTTAGAACTTTGCTTTGCACGTAACACTTAGGGTTAATGTGCTCATGAACTACTGCATAGCTCTTCCTGTCCTTTCTCATTTTGTTTTTGTGTTGTATTTAGAGAATTCAAAGACTCCTGAGTCATGCTTTTTCTTGGAATCTTGACGCTGCTTTCGTTTCAAACACTGCCCGTGAAAACTGATTTTCAAGATGAAACCATCACAGAGTTTTCTGTGAACCTGTACCACCAACTGCAGTCTGCAGGAAATGAAGAAAATATCATCTATTCCCCGCTAAGCATTGCGGTGGCTCTGGGGATGGTTGAGCTTGGGGCCCGGGGTTCAACTTTAAAAGAAATAAGACAAGTAATGGGCTATGGCAACTTGAAGGGCGGTGAGTGCTGTGTAAATGAGTAAATAAGACTGTTTACCTGGCAGCGTGTTGTCATTCTCCCTCTGCTGATAAGGCTAAAACGTACAGTACTATTTCAATTAGACTTGTCTGTTCGAAAATAAACAGGCAGCAGTAGCATTTCTCACTTTTTTAAAATATTTATACCTTGCAGTATCTCCATATAGCGTACCTGCTGTGCACTTCCATGTAGGTCTATGCTATAGCACACGTCTGTTTTTTTTAAAAGAATTACATGTGGTGACATTACAAATTTTAAAGAAAGCTGTCAAATTGCATGCCTCACTTTTAGGTAGTCCTGTTACACTTTGGGGTCAAAAGACACTGCTGAGCGTGGCCGCTATTAGTGGAAGCTGCTGGTGGATTAATGATAGGGGAAGAAGGCATGGAAGGGGTGGGGACTATTGTATTGCCCAGGTGAAATGACATAGTAGGAAGTGCAAGATTATCTGACTATAGGACATGCAAACTGAGCTTCATTTATCTTATTTTGGTAACGGATAAAACCTTTAAAAGTGTGTTTTTCTTTAAGGGGGGAGGGGGGCGAGTACTATTAATTTGTATCTTTTCTAACCATATGTTGAATAGTATAATTATTTAATTTGACAATACATGGATCTAATGTTCTGTTTTTGTTAATATACTTGTTGTTTATTCACAATACAGGGGATGAGTTCCTTTTGCTGAGGAATCTCACTCAGTCCTTGGTGGTAGATGAAAGTCAGTATGTGGTTAAACTGGCCAACTCGCTCTTTCTACAAAACGGTGTCCACTTTAATGAAAACTTTGTGCACATGATGAAGAAATACTTCCATGCAGAAATTGAAACTGTGGACTTCAGTCAGTCTGCTGCTGTGGCTGATCATATAAACAAGTGGGTGGAAAATCAAACGGAGAGTAAGTTTTATTATTCTGTATCATTTAAAAAATTGCAGGAAATGGTCAATTTAACTGCAAATCAACAGAAATTGGGGTCTGTTCACTTGATCTAAAAAGAGGCGGGTCTAAAAATAACAGCATTGTATAAATGTTGGCAAAGGCACGTTTCAATAAGACTGCATGAACTCCATCTTTGTCTTTTTATCCACAGACAAAATCCATGATCTTTTATCGGCCGATGACTTCAGCAGCGTCTCTCGGCTGGCCCTTATCAATGCCATCTATTTTCGAGGAAACTGGAAGAACCAGTTCCGCCCAGAGCACACGCGCACCTTCTCCTTCACTAAAGATGATGGGAACGAAGTGCAGACTCTCATGATGTACCAACAGGGAGATTTTTACTATGGTGGGCAAACCTTAGAACTTTCATCCTCCAATCAGAAAGCTCCATCAGAGGGCCACACGGTTGATGACCGTGGTACTAATAGTTCTGTCATCTTCCGTCTATCAAATATTTTGATCTGTCCACCACTGCCATATAATAAATGGCTAAGAAACAACCTGTAGCATAAACTACTGTACTAACAACTTCATGTTAAGCAGCCTTCAAGAATTACAATAATCTGACATGTATGATGTGCACAGCCCTAAGTTGTGTGGGCTTTCATTATTTGCACTCCATTTGTTTATGGCTTTATTGCATTATTTTTGTATTCCATCCAACTTTAAAAAAAAATGTAGCTGCTGCAGTCTTAAACTACCTTTTTATTTTTTTTCCTGTATGCGGTTATAAAAACTGTGTGCAGTATACTGCATTTGAAATGTTGGTAATATTCTGTATTCCTCTAACACAGTCCCTCAACTCTGATTAATTTAGCTTCTAATTTTGACAGCAGCATTTTGGACCATGCAGCTGTCGCTATGTGGTATTTTTGATGCTGTGTCCTTCACTAATATGATTAGTAGCGGCACCAAGGCAAGGTTGTACATAAAAATTTCATTGAACACTCTCGGCATGCCAAGCTGTATAGCCAATGTTTAATATGTAATATGTTTCCTGTGGCTTTGAGCTGGATGTTTACTGAATGTGTAAGTGTCACACGATACATAATCAGGCATTTAACCAACCAGTGATTAGGATAGCTCAAATACAAACCTTTGCCAAGATAGTCCAATGAAAAAACTATTTTACTCCTCACCTTTTCAGACTAATTACTATAGAGCTATTGTAAAAAACAGGCAAGAAACAAACTGTACTGTTAACGGTATATAAAATTAATCTGAAGTTAAAATTGTATATATATTTAACTACTTAAAAGATATATATATAACTTTTTTAAATACAAGGTCAGTACTGTCACACTTGTTGCCTATGCTGACAATTCTGTGCTGTTTTAATTCTGATCTATTTCAGAAACACAGCAGGGCTTCTGATAGCATGTCTGCTGTGGCATTAGCAGCAAGGACAGCTGACAGGCGAACACAGTTATGGTTCTGATACACCTCTTAACCTTGCATAGTAATCAAGTTCTTACAGAGAGGTTGAGCAGAACATGGTTACTGTAAGCCTGGCTAGAGCAGATCAGCTCTTTTAATGAATTTCCCAGCGTTGACTGCAAAATGCAGATATAACCAGTGGCCTTGTCTATTCTATCTGTAGGTGAGTTCAGTGATGGTACTTCAGAAGCCGGCGGGGTTTATCAAGTGTTGGAGATGCCATATGAAGGCGAAGAGATGAGTATGATGATCGTTCTACCGAGGCAAGAAGTGCCTTTAACCACACTGGAGCCCATAATTAAAGCCCAACTCATTGAGGAATGGGCAGGTGCTGTGAAAAAGCAAAAGGTAGAGGTGTACTTACCAAGGTGAGATACAGTACAGCGAAACGCTTTTTTTTTTTTTTAAATAAGTTGCATGTTCATTCCAAAAAAAATAATGAAATGTAACAAACAGATTTCTTTACTTTTGATGCCTGTAGTCTAGTTTTCAAATATGAAAAATGTTAGCAGGTCGATTAATATTTCTCAGTCCTTTAAAAGGGTAGTCCTTCTGGGTTGTAACTAGTTTTATTAATTTAGGTGGTTCCAGAGTTGATAACTTGTCATAGCTGTCACTGGAACATAAAAGATAAGAATCAGCGCTCCTGAAGGGCAAAAGAAAGTGTGTCTAGGAGTGCAGGAGTGATTGGCACGCTAAGGATGCATAATCGGTTTACAGGGTGCTGGATGAAGGGCTTTTATTCCACCTAGTGATTCACAGTGGCTGATTTATGTTGTCAGGTTCAAAATAGAACAGAAGATTGATTTGAAAGAAAGTTTGCAGGATCTTGGTGTAAAGAAAATGTTTACAAAAGATGCAGATCTCTCTGCTATGACTGGTAAGTTTTGTTGTTTGTTTTTTGTTGTTTTTAATTACATTTTTTACTTTTTCTAACACCCTATTTTCAGTTGTAATTGTTTAGGTTCACCAAACTTATACGTACATCCCAAACCTAGTCTGTTAAATGAAAATAATGCAATGGTGAAAAAAAAAATAATAATAATAATTGAATTGTTTATTTTGCCCTCTGTCTTATTTGGAAAACAAATATGTGCTGTTGAATTTAAATTAACAATGTATTAACTTATTGTCTCTTAACTACAGTATTTAGTTATGGAAATAACTGTACAATACCTGTTAATTCATTTGGCTGTTGGAAGAGGGTTGGGGAGGAGAAAACTGCAAATGCCTTTGGGCTTTTAACTACTCTACCTAATCAATACTGCATTCTTCATTATTAGCACTGCTTAATTAAAACATCCACTATAATCACACCATGTATCTCCTACTGTACCTAGTGGCATTTAATGCACTGTACCACGCGTGTCCCTGTGCATGTACTGTACCACATGACTGACCCTGTGTTCCAGATGGAAAAGATCTCTTCATTGGAAAAGCAGTTCAAAAGGCTTATCTTGAAGTAACTGAAGAAGGGGCAGAAGCTGCAGCTGCTTCAGGTACAATTCTCATGAATCGGACTACAGCGTTGTATAAACAAGAATTGTTAGCATTTAAGTTTACATACATTTCATATTGAAGAGATCTCCTACTTTTCCAACAACAATTATCGTTGTGTTTCTGCTTTTTGTCTTGTAGGGATGATTGCACTTACAAGGACTTTAATACTGTATCCACAAGTAATGGCAGACCACCCATTCTTCTTCGTCGTAAGAAACAGAAAGACAGGTGAGAGGCATTGCAACTTCTGTTTAAAATGTGTGCTTCAATGTGAAACAAAGGAAAAACAGTTGCTGTTTACTTGTATTCTATGTTTTTGTTGGCACAGCAGTTGTACAGTTTAAAACAGTTAACATCTACAATGTTACTACGTTTAGAGGAAAATATAAATTTGTAAAATGGTGCTACTTATTACATTGTACGGCCCACAGGGGTCTGTTTTGTATAAATTAACTCCTGTTCTTTGGCAGTTAAGCTTTCTTGTATTGTTTAAATTTTAAGGTACTTCTGTTCACAGTTAGACAGCATTTCGAATTGTGTTTACTGTGTACTTGGTTTATAAAGTACTGATTTCCATTGTACCTTGGAGTCCATTATAAGTAGAGTGCACCTTTAATACGATGTAAGGATTTTGCCTTGCACTTAGGCAATTGCTGACCCTCCAAAAACTTTACACCGCTTCTTACAAGGTGCAAATCATTGTAGAAGCGAGCAATTAAGAGCTGTCTAAAAGCACACACCTTCTGAGACCTATCATTGACCTCAGGATGGCTGCTGTGGTGGTACACTTTCTGAAGCGGCGACACATGGCTCATGTTGAGAGAAAGGCAAGACAAAGACCCTGCATGTTCAATCCCAGGGTCACTTTGTTAGGGATGCCAGGGGATGCGGTGCTAAAGCGTTATTGTCTCGCTCCGCAGGTCATCCTTGACCTGATAGCCGAATTGAGGGATGAAATAGACCACTGTCCCTGCACATGTGAAAGTGCTGTGTTATCTGCACTACTTGGCCTCCTGGTTCCTTTCAGATAACAGTTGTAATGTCTGGAGGGATAGCACAATCCATCTTTTCCAGTGCTAGGCACATTTCTGGATGGTATGCTAAAAAGGGCAGGCGAATACATGTCTAGAGGACTTTGCTGCCTTTTGTGTGACATTATGTATTTTTTGTTTTTGTATTTTCTTCTTCCACAAATGTTATACTGCTCTCTGTACTCCTAACTCCATCACCCCAGAGCTGCAAGTGTGGTAATTAGAACAATGGGCTCATTAAGACCCTCATTATCATAATTGTGGATCGTTATTTGTGTGTGAGTAATTTGCATTGCTCTTAAACTTACATAGGGTGTAGTGCAAAATAATTGCCTGGCCGCGATGCAATTTTAAACTTTGCATCTACAGTTATTTGCACTGCACTTATATTTACATCTGCCGCCTTGTGTGCTGCTTGTACCTAAAGTAATACAGTTTTTTTTTTTTTTCCAGGCACCATCCTTTTTATGGGAAGGGTTATGAACCCTGAGGTGATTGATGCAAATGTTCACGACTTTGATGCTCTGTAATTGACCTGATCATGTCAAAGTGTGGCAGTCGGTTTGCAAGTCACTTCTTCGTTGTTACTGTGTGTTTATAACATCATTTGATAGGTTTGGTATTGTAATGCTTCAACTTTAGCCGTTAAGGGCAGTTATCGTACTGCATTGCTGCTGAATATGTAGAACAAGAAATATATAATATATATTTTTTTTTCCATGGAAAAGATACTTATAAAGGCTTCTTCCATAATTAATTGGCCTTATTATGCTTTGCTTTGGTATAACAGGTGTGGGTTTGATGAAAATATAAAATCATAATGTGTTTTATAATCAGTTGTCATATTCTGCATTTAAAAAAAAAAAACAGTAGATATTTCAGCGCTGTGTGCAGTATTGTAATTACATGAGAAATAAAGAAATTTAGTAGATGTGTTAACCTGTTTTAAGTAATATAGTAATGTTTCGGTTATGATTTTGTTAATGTGAATGTGTACAAGTACACAGAGGCTGAAATGTCATTAATTATTTGGGCTGCATATTTTTAACATGGAAATGGTTAGACTCTGCTTATGATGAACAGAATGCAAATGTGTACAGATTTTTTTTTTTTTTTTTTTTTTTAAAGTCTTGGTTCATGAAATCGCTTATTTATATTTACTTAATTTGTTGTTATAGAGGCTTAAATCTAAAAGATACACTTTTTTTTCTAAACAAATAATATATATAGAACATAATCTTGGCAGGTATGTGCATAACAAAACAAGATGCAGTAGCATTTCATTCTACGGTATGTAAAACATCTGCAGAATCTTTGAAGAATATATCAATGTAGCTGGATCCCAGCATGAACTAAATGAAATTCAATTGATACATTTCACATAAATAATACATCACTCAACAACTGAATGAGGCTTCCTGTAATATCTGCATTTACTCTACAGCTGGTTTCACAGGACCATATTAGTGTCCAAAATAGCAAATCATCTTTTTGCGTTATGAATTGTGCAACATTTCTTCCAATCTCCGTTCACATCAGAGTTTGGACAAAGCTGCATGTGAAAAAGTGCCTGCTGTGCACCTAGTCGTATTCCCAGCTATCCCATTCTGCCTGAGATTTGCATGAATTAAATTCCATCCATAACCGTCTGGCTTTGCACAGATTGGCACTAAGTGATACCTCTTTATTTACTGCTAACGCTGTCATTTCTCTCTGCAACTCTATATATTAAAGAAGTATATTAATATTATATACTACAATAAATGTAATATTGTGCAGAACTGATTAATGCTGTTTTTAAATGATTTAATGAAGGGCAGTTGCTAAAAACCAACATTTAGTATTTTTCTTTATTGTTTTTGGTTACTATTTTTAATACTTAGTGGCAGCATTATAACATAGATAGATAAATAGATTATATCTGGAGGAACTGAATACACCCTGGGGTGTACATCTTAAAAATAAATAAGTATTACATTAGTAACCTCGACCTCTGAAGATCTGACAATAAACAGTACAGTGTTTTCTGCAAGACACCTGAAAATACGGAATCTTGCCATTTGATTTAACCATGTCAAAGGAAGCCTCATTAGCACAGCTGAACCCAACCTGAAGGATAACAGCCAAGATTAGATGCCAACTGGGTGTTGTTCAGTATCAGGACTGACCTGAAGTACCACTTGCCCTCTTCTAAGCCCAGGACTTTACCTGGAATCCCAATCCTTGGCCACAGACAGTTGGAGTCTTTTTTCCAGTAAGACAGTAGGAATTGGAACTCATGTAAAGCTTGTTTTAAAATATATATAATTACATGCCCATCTCTCGCTTTCAGGTAAATACCATGGTAATTAATTATATAAATAAAAGCATCTTACAGGGGGACATGACTCAGCCGTAATATTACTTGTTGCTAGATTTTAAGATTTTTATTTGAGCCCGCACTCGTCTTACCTGAGCTTTCCAAAGTGTGCTCATAGGACACCCTATAAAGTGTGTCTCGCATTAAAGCAATGAGAAGATTCAACAGTAGAATGAATGCAAAAAACATGTAGAGCGCGATGCTTATATTAGGCATGGTCACAGGAAGATCAGTCAGACCCATCATCAGCTGATACAAGGTGAAGACAGTCACGGGAAAGCTACTGAAGTGCTCATAGGCATCTGGGTTCAGAGACTGGAAGTGGACATCAAAAGTTAAACAAGAAGAATATAGCCGCAGTAAACACAGTCCGCATTAACATAACAGAATTAATAGAATAAACCCTTTATATTGTGCATGCATATAGTATTTAGTATGTATATAAGTATACAGATAATTTTGAAACAAAACACCAGCTCCACAGCCAAGAATTACAATGATCAGTATGCAACACAGTCTCATCAGATCAGGAAGATCATCTGAAAAATATATTAAACTATTACTGAGGGCAAAAAAAATTATACTTTTTTTTATACTTTCCATAACTCATGCAATGTATTCTAAGAGTCAAGGGACTGTTATGAAACATGACAAATGGCTCCAAACCCTTTTTATAAATAGTTAACAGTTCATGAGTACCAAATCTTATTTTAACAAAAAATGTCTTCATATAAAGGTCACGAATAGGTAATTCACATACTGTCTATACCGTCATAAACTATAGTAACATCTATAGAAAAAAATAATAATTAAATTGTACAATTATTATTATTGTCCACAAGGAAGTTGAACTGGTTCTAGCATAAGTACAGGACTGCTTGGCGTTTGCCTTAAAAAGCTTTGCATTTATATTGGAAAAACCAAATTAAATATGTGGGAAAATGTAAAGTTCTCATTTCCTGCTACAAAGATTTGAAAGAGTGAAGACACCATCATCTAATATGGACAAGATCGGAATTTGTAATGGAATATCAGATCCAGTTTAATACACCACCGCAAAGAGCACAGTTTGTGTAGAAATGGTAGACCGTTTTCAATCTTTGCTTGTTTGCAATGCTCTCCAAGTACTGAACCTTTTCTTTGGTAATGAGAGACACCAGAAGATTATACATCTTACAGCCCATGCTCTTATTAGGGTGTAAGTCCAGCACGGGGAACACAGTGTTTCCTATAAAACATAACACAAAATAAATACTGTAGGTTAACTACAAAAGAACTGAACAATAAACCCATCACACTAAACATTTTAGCATCCATTCCTGCGACATACAAAGCCATCCCGTTTAGCAGCAAAAACAAAGGCTCAAATGGATTCTCAATGATGTGCACCGTTGGCACTAGACATGGAAGGGAAGCTAAAACTACGAGAAGAAAAATTATTTTTTGTGTGTTGCACTGTAAAAGCACAGTGAAAGCATGGTAAAAAAAAAAAAAAAAAAAAAAAAACTTGATACATAATTCTATTAAGAATTGCCACTGTTACAAATGTTATTGTGATGAAAGGATTTGGTTGTTCACTTTTTTTTTTTTTTTTTTAATGCTAATTAAAATATCAGCAAGGCAATGTTATCTCAAATACAGTACAATGCTATAGGTACATTCCTGCATCCTGGTGCTGTACATGTACATCAGTATATATGAGACCTAAAACTTGTACAGTATACTTTGTAATGCTCAATAAATAAATATTATTAACATTCAAATATCTTGGCTGTCTTGGCAGTAAAAAGGGTCTCTGCTTTCAATCAGCAGCTGAAGAATTCCTTCATTCCCAATACATGCTGCAAATGTCAGCACATACTCTTCTGATGGAACAATGTTATCTTTTAATAGCTTGGCCGTTGTTTTTTAAGGGCATCTACACAATATCCCCCTCACCACTGATTATCTAATGACTTGTTTGCTAATTTGAGTTCCTCTCCTGTATGAATGCTCAAACTACCATCAGCAACATCTGCCTCAATCCACCACCACAAAATTTGAACAGTTCTTCCCCTTGTCACCCTCGTTTGTCTAAACAGCGACAGGAATTGGGAACAAATGGATTGTGCGCCCTAGGAGAAGAGTGACAGGTCAACTGACACTATTCATATATGAGAAGTATGTCTTTAAATTGTGCATGCAAGAAAATGTAAATAATAAATGAAATGTTAAAACATTTACAATAGTAGCACTGCCCCATAGGACGAGCATTCTCACTCAATATCTGCATTTCATAATAACAATTCCTTCACCATTGCAACATTCTGATTCACAATTGCAATGTGCAAAGCAATGTCCACGGTGAACAAGGATACTGATATGTGTAGAATTTTTAATTGGCATCCTTTACTGACACTGACTTAAGCATTTTTGGTCGTTTTCATGTTATTAAAGCAGCATATGATTCTTATTCTCACTCAATATCTGCATTTCATAATAACAATTCCTTCACCATTGCAACATTCTGATTCACAATTGCAATGTGCAAAGCAATGTCCACGGTGAACAAGGATACTGATATGTGTAGAATTTTTAATTGGCATCCTTTACTGACACTGACTTAAGCATTTTTGGTCGTTTTCATGTTATTAAAGCAGCATATGATTCTTACACCGTAATGTGATATGATGGGTTTGTAGTATTTTGCCCTTGTACATCTCACATTGAATAGGTTCATTGCTTAAGAATGGATACAAACCCAGCAGTGTTTTCATCAGAGCATCTTTATTAGTTACACAGTGCTGCAACACGTAAGGCATTTTCTCCTACAGCCCCTGAAAAGGGCATATACAAAATCAAATTAAAATGAAGCATGCTTTTTATAGTAATATTAATGTATGTACATTACATTAAATAAATAATACAAATAAATACATAAACAAATAAAGATTAACAGTTAAAGTACACAGGATAACTTTTATGCATGCTTCCACTGGTTAATGTAAAAATATATTGTATCTGGGAAGTTCAATACCAGCTCTAAATTCAAACAAGGCATTTTGATTGATCATGCAAGGGATGGCCTGCACTTAATTGGTGCTGAGGTTAGAGAATGCTGCCAGGAGGAAAAGCAGGCCCTTTATCACCAGCCCCATTGAGCTTTCATCACTTAGCATTTGGTCTAGCTTGCTCCCGACATAGCAAAAAAGTTTGGAAAACTTTATTGAAACTGTTCTGTAAGGTTCAGGTTTTTTTTTTTTTTTTAAACCATGTGAAAAAACTCAAAAATATTTATAGTACCAGCCTATAAAAGCTTAATAAATTAAATGTAAATGCTATTTCATGCATCAAAACACACTTTAAATAGAGTGAAAATAATATTTTCTGAATAGAGCTGCATGGCAGGACTGCATGTCAAATTCAGTCTATCCATTGGAGTGCCCAATAAAAGACATCTACTGCATAGCTATCCAGAGGTTTAGTGACCAAAAAAACCTTAATAGTTTTTACATTATCCAGCTTTCTGTCATTTGTTGAATTTATGCCAATAAGACAAAGCTGGCTGTTTAACTGGATGGAAAAAGCAGGTATACACAGTTTGAGGTGCTAACTCATTCACTTTTCCCAAAGTGAGTACTTGCTACCTGTCTTGCCATTGTAAAAATCCCTGGAGTTCAGCAGTTTCGTTTTGTGAGTTGAATCCAACACGATTACATGAGTTAATTTAATAGGGTTGGAGAATTTACACCAGCAAAACATATATTATTGTGTGTTTATATATTTTGAAATAAAGTATTAGTATTGCTGCAACGTGTATTGTATGTTTATTATATTCAATGGTAAATATTAATAAAGGAAAATGTATCGATTTGTAATCAAATTAAAATCACATTTGAATAATTAATTCTAAACACATTTTACCTTGCCAATGGCTCTTCATCACTTTTTTTCCACTTAATGTGCGAGTTTATACATCATTCACTGATAATCCTCCATTCATTGTTTGTCTGCAAAGAAAGCAGGCGACTGGCCGCTACCCGTGACATGCATGCTCTCTCTCTCTCTCTCTCTCTCTCTCTCTCTCTCTCTCTCTCTCTCTCTCTCTCTCTCTCTCTCTCTCTCTCTCTCTCTCTCTCTCTCTCTCTCTCTCGGCAGGTCGGCTTTCAGAGATGGGCATTTCTTAAGGGAAACAGCACGACGATACTTTTAACACAAATGACAGTGTGCATTAAAGAAAACAGTACTTCGCAATAGCTACAGGACATGTCAGAAAGGTAGGGAGGATTTTCATTCATCTTTTTGGGACATAATAAACTTCACAACCTGAGTCGATGATGCGTGATTATTGTGAGTGCCGTATGCTTTGCATTATAATTTGTATATCCTTTGTGTTGAAATTATATAGCAAGTGTATGTACTTCACATGCATTTCGATAAAATAAAGTGTGCACTAGTTGTACCATGTTTGGTTGCTGCAATGATCATTTAATTACACCTGCTCGGATATCTCGCTGTTATGACTACCAAATTAATCCGGTGCCGGGCGGAGAGGTCACGGTAACCTAAACCTGATTTGAGCAGATCGGAAGAAACCCATTATACTACAATATCCGGAGATAATATTTCAGGCAATGGAAGAATAAATGATGGACGTCGTATTTTGACATTCTGTCTGAAACCTGCAAAATGATTTATCAGATAGCTTCAACAGTATAACCTTGTTGAAATGTACTGCTGTCTTTTTCTTTAGCTCTTCGGGCGCTGTATGCAGTGACAGTTTGCCCAAGTCGAATTATTCAGCCTACTCTAATCTAAGTGATTCCAACAATACTCCACTGCCGGTGGTATCATCAAGAAACCGAGGAACAGAAGAACAGAGCCCTGATTCAGGCATAGCGTCACCGGCAAGTACCTCGCCTTTGTATTAACAACTCGGCCAGCAACGAGGGAGACATAGCCCTTCTATGTTAGCACTGCAACAGGCCAATAAGAAAGAGACATTTTAGTGAATTACCGCAGATTTTCTCCATATAAAATGTATGCATTCTTCATTTTATATATATATATATATTTTTAATTCGACACCACGCTTTACTCGTAGTTCTACAATTACTACATAGGGTTAAAAACTGTTAAAGACCAATGGATAACTGGAAACTGTCGTTTCACGTGACTGATGAACTTGACACTTGTTTCACATGACTGACCTCTGACTGGAAACGGATCGTTCATTCATTCATTCGCAGCTAACAAGTGCAGCTGGTTATGGTATCAGTTCACGAGTAAGAAGCGAAAAGTTAGTTCTCGTTCAAATGGCTTTAACGCTCAGGTTATTCGGGATAACAGGCTTGTTTATTATTGTTTTTGTTCACCGAGTTAATTCTGTATAATGTATATTTGTAAACTTTTGCTATTTAAGCCATCAAATCAGACAAGTCAGTAACTAAAAGCGCAGTCAACAGTCTGTGCACAGTTTGTTGTTGGATTGTTTTCGTAAAAATAACGCTGTAGTTATTTTATTAATTCTTATTTCAATCAAACTGTACCGAGTTGTGCCGAGTTTGTACAGTACTGTATACTGTAATTGATTCGTTCACTGCAGTTCTTTCTATACCGTTTTCATGTTGCGTATATGCATGTTAATGCCATGGCTCATGTGTATCCGTGGTTAACTCGACACCTTGGATAAGTCAATAATAAATGGCATCCCCTTGGAATGTCCAGTTAACCTAGGTTGACTATATCCTTCTGACCATAAATACACAACATGTAATATCCCATTATAGCCTGTAGGTGATGAAGAGGCAGCACTGCATCGCTGGTCCAGGTGTAAAAGATCTCACTGACCTCTTGTCAATGTAAGAATATGGCTGTAGTAATACTAAGAATACATTGTATTTGAAAATGTACTGATCCACACTTAATACAGTAAAGTTCCAGATTTTACACCTGGGTGAACAACACATTTAGAAGCAACACCAGTGTGTGTAATATAATCAAAGACCAGTGTGTTCTGTGGCAGGTTACCATTTTCCATGGAAGCAGCAGAAGTGAAGGTATTTTGGCAACATTTATCAAGTGTGTTTTAAGGAGAGCAGTTAAGGGAGCATTCAGAATTCCTAAGATCAAGAACAAACAAACAAACAAACAAAAAACTTTTCGGGTATGAACGGTTGAAAACTCAGAACAGAAGTATATTTAGTGGTTCAATGATAACAGGTTTACTGGACAATGCAACAGGCAAAAAGAGTACTATAATGTTTTACAGTTGTGAATAGTGGTGGACTCCCAACTTGTACAACCTAGTCATTTTGAAAAGCTTGCAAACCTGGTCATTTACTGAGGCATAAGTATGGCACATAATAAGCTGTATGTTTAGGCATTATATTGTTTAACTCTGACATCTTTATAATTGTGAAGTGTCATCTCCTGCATTGAATATATGCTGTGATTATTAAGAAATACTTTCCTATGAGACTGATACAAAGTACAGTGTTGTAGGTTCAGGACAGCTGTCCTGTTGGCTGAGGGCGCCTTCCTCTGCCGCTGTGTTCTTAGTTAATTGTCTTTGCGAAGCAGAAGAGGCAACTGGAAAGGAAATTATACAAGGAAGCTTATTTTTTTCTGTTAGTTGGCAGTTAATTATAGATCACATTTTATATATGTCAATTTGAATAAGATTTATAATTTTATTTTAAGTTAATGTTAAATTAACCTTATTGTATGTTTAGTAAAGTCAACCTTATTTTTTTTTAATTTTATTTTCTCTTCCAGTTGCCATCTAACAAATTCAAGTTTACAACTTGGCACAATTTAGAGGGCCATGATATCACCGGTGCTCAGCTAAACAGCCCTAGAGTCAGGGAAGGTAAGAGGATTGGAGCAGTTTTGGAGCATTTTGCAAGATTTAATGTTTGTCTTTCAAAATGTAAAGAAAAATTGAATGGATTTGTGTGAATGAGCAGACAAGGTTTTCAGCAGGCAAGATCTTTACAGACAGAGATACACAAGACTTCCCAATACAATTAAATGTCTGATATTCATAATCTTGGTACACAAAGAGCCCTGTTGCAATGATATAATCAGTCAAGGTTTTGTCATAAGTGGCTGTTTAGATCAGTTGAATAGACCCTTAGAATATTTTAATGTTGAATGTCACAATGCTAATTTAATAGTTAGGCTTAAAAATGAAGAAGTGAAGGATTTAGCCAGCTAGTCCTGAGTTTGAATTGCACTTGTCGTTCATGGTTTGCCTGCGTGCCACTGGAAATAGTATCACAAGTGAGATTATTTATATCTACTGTATTTTACAGGTCCGTCTGAATCAGAACTATTTCTGAGAGGAGAAGAAAACTATTTAATTGGAAAAAGGGAAACAGAAGAGAAAGACAAATGGGAGAGCAGGCTAAAAGAGAACTGGGAAAACTGTGTGGTAAGGCTTGTATATGTTTCACACAGCTGTGAATGTTGGGGCGCGTTAGAAACACCTGAACAGAAATGCAATATGTATAAATTCAAAAGTCCTCCTTACACTAATAATGTGGACTTCATTTTTAAAACCCTTTTAAAAACAAATTCAGTACTTAGTGGGCTTGGGGAGGGGAAGCAGCCAGGAAAACATTAACAGCACAGGGTTGTATACAATTATTTTCCAAATACCCAAACTGTTGAGGATCATGGCCTTGACAGAATCTGAATATTAAGTTGCATTCAATATTAAGTAGCTTGATGGTGCAGAATTGTGGTTTTGTTATGGAGTTACACATATAACAAAGAGTACAACAAAGCAACTTCAATATGCCATTGATACCAAAAGTACTACACAGCATCAAATCTGTCTGCATTTCCAGGAATTGAACCTTTCATATCAAGATCTTGGAGATTCTTACCAGTTGGAGAATTTTAAGAGAATTCTTCGGCGATTAATTCGAGTGGAGAGACTTCACTTAGTGGACAACTCCTTGAAGGACTTGAGTTCTATTAGATTGCCAAGGTAGGTGAATGTAATGTGGTTTTATAGTGGGCGGTTAGGACAGTATTGTGTGCCAGTTTATATGAATCAGGCACAGAACATCATAGCAAGCTGTCTTGGGCCCTGAAGAGCACTGTTTACCTGACACTATAGCATTACAAGAATAAAGTTGATCATTTTGTAATAAGAAGGACATTTGAGAAAAAAATGGTTTGTTTGAAAGTGAATTTGTATTTATAATATATTTGAATTTTTGCAATGTTTTTATAGATGCAAAAGACTAAATCTGAACAAAAACCATTTAACATCCATCAGACATCTGCCAAAGATCCCTCAAATACAGCACTTGTCATTGGCTGAAAATAACATCAGGACTTTGTGCGATTTGTCAGAACTGGGGACAACACCTCTGGAATCTCTTACATTGAAAAGAAATCCATGTGAATTTCAAGAGAATTACAGATTGAAGTAGGTAAAATCTAAACAGATGAAATATATTACAGATTAGAACAACACACAAAGATGTGTGTCTCAATCAGTATTAAACTGATGCATTGTTCAGACTAATGAAGGATGGATATTATGAGCATTACCATGCCTCTGGAGCCATGTTAGAATGAAGTGTATTCCCTGTTGTGTCTTTGATTAACATGGCTCTATTAGTATATATCACACATGTATAAAGCTCTTTGTTCTACATGTCAAATTACAAAAGCATGTGCATTTACTTCAAATAATCCATTGATTATTGGTGTTTCCTTTATATCGGCATAACTAAGAATACTGTATTCACTGGCACTATGCTTACTCCCATCCACACTGTGATGTTGAATAACAGTAATTTGCATTTCACGTATTCAAGAGGTTGGCAATGAAGTTGTTGAAACACATTTTTTTTGCCAATGTTCCACTTCAAGTAACAGCATCCAAATGTTCCTCTAATGAATGAGCTGCTGTGTTGTGAATTAAATTCCAGGCAAGCGATATGAAATTATCATAATTGTGTGGGATAGAAAGCTCCACTCAGTAGAAATGTTTTTTAATACTTCGTTATACTGTACTCTGGGGATGCGTGCATACTGCACAGTTTTGCTTTATTTCTTAACTTTGGTTATACCGTTATAAAAGTTGCCACAGTATTTTTGCAATTTTCAAAAGCAACCACAACCAGTATGAAATTTCATGGACCCTTTCACAAGCAACATGCGACAGCAATGAGATTCAAATCACCCTATAGGTTAAAGGTCAGTATACAGTAGTAAGGTCATATAGTAGTTAGGGTTCATATATGTGTATCGGTGTTGCAGTGCTTTAATTTGACCCTGTTTTCTTGTTTTCAGAGTGTTCTCTAGTTTGCCAAACCTGAAACTTCTTGATGGAATCCCAAAGCTGCCAGCAGACTGTGCACCACTGCAATCTACTGACACGTCCAGAATGTGTACGATTTTATAGCACACAGCACTAGGAATGTACAAAAAAAACACTTGCATACTTTATATCTCAATAGCCTTATCAGTTTAAAGTGTTATTGGTCAAATTTGGTTTGAATAGGATCTTCAATTAACGGGCAAGAGTTCGTCTTGTTCTCTTTCTTAATTTTGCTGTCTTTAATGGGAAAAACATATATTAAGAATGCATAGCTATTGGGAATTTTTTTTTTAACTGAAGTTTTGCTTGAAAGTTATCAGGGGTATCCAATAACATCTTAAGAGTGTAGTATTTATTTTATACCAATGTGGTAAAATAACAACATGCCACTCACATTTTAATTCACTGTATATACTGTTTTTTTTTTTTTTTTTTTTAATTGATTTTACTATTTTATTTTATTTAAATGTATAAAATAAACTTCTGTACATCCTTAAATTAATAAATTCAGGTATAAAATGTTAACAAAATGGGTGCTGTCTGTCCGCGCATCATCACTGTAAGTCTTTGTCTTGTAATAGTCTGGTTCTTATTTTTGTTTCAGTGTGAAAGTTGAATTTACAATGCCGGAATATTTATTTCTTTTGGAGTACATTTTAATTGTTAAGTTTGTATTTTAGGTCAGGGATAGCTCTAGTATGATTGTTGAAAGATGTGATCATGCAAGTATTGTCCACCGAGTGAAATAAACAATGAAGGTTTTTTTTATTATTATTACAAATCTAGTTTTTTTTTTTTTTTGGAAGATCAAAGGGAGTTGTTATTTATCCGTTTTAAATATATAGCACTATACATTTATAGCAGAATTCTGGATTAGCCTACTAGCACTGTTACTGATTTGATTCTTTACCAGATGTGAAACCAAATATGCTGTAAAAGCAGACAGCACCATTGCAAGAGGTCCTCATAAATAATCTATAAGACAAATACAGCAGAAAAACAGCAAGTGTTTATTTGTTTTATTGTTGGTGTGGATTACAATGCTGGTGTAAGATGAGAGCTGAAGAGGACAGAAACTGAAACACAATCTAAGACTAGACAAGGAGAGAGTTTGAATTCACTGACCAAATTTTGACCAAGAAGTTTTCGTCCATAAAAAACCTGAAGGATTCTAAATATTTCAAAGTGTGGTTTTAGCTTGCTTTGCAAAAGCATTTTCTTCATATCATATTTATTTTTCATACAGTAAACTGCTGAGGGGACTTCTATTACCAGTTAGAGAGTGATTGCAGGAACAGTATTCCTCTACACACGCAAATCACACAGCAAAGCTTTAGGAATGCTAACCAAGGGATTCAAATCCATGTCTTACAACCAGCACTTTCCATTCTTGCTTTTTTAATGTTGGACAGCAAGCCTCCATTTTGGATAAGATGGACTGTACTAACATTCAATGTGGAGTGTAAACAAACTTACCTTTTGGATTAAGATAGAAAACGGACCAAGCGTTCTGAACCCCCTGGCAAAGTAAATGTACCAGCCAATGTTTACAACCACAGATAGGAGTATCGCCTACCATCGTTTCCTAGCAACCTTAGGATCACAGCTATAAATATTAAACATGAGTACCCAACCCTAGAAGAAAAAGAAACAAAACACTTTGGGTAGTTGAGGAAGGTCCTGCTTGCCATGTTGCTATGACCCTGTACACTTTGCAACATTTAAAAGTTACAATATATCCCCTTCAGTCACACATTTTAAATATAATTTTTTTTTAAATTTTAAAACAGTTTGCGTGGACCCTCTGGAGTTCGAAAAGTTGTCCTGCCATCACTTTGAAAAAAAGATATATGCATCATAAAATAAATACAAATATAGGAAATATCACATGATACAATTGTTCTCAAAGTGACTGAAGGGGATATGGAAGGGTGCAAATGATCTTTTACTGATAACACATATAGGCCTAGTAATTAAATATGGGTTAATAAAATAACAATCATGCCAGGTGAGGTTTTGAACCTCCAATTGCAATCATTATGTGTTGTGTGTTTATTTATGAAAATCAGTGCTTTATATTTAAACAACAGCTGTATATAAGCAAAATAAGTGCATCTGCATAACTCTCTAATGCTGTGGAAACTGGAAATGGTGAAATAAAAAAAAAAACTACTTAATTTAAATAGCATGTGTACAATAAAAATAAAAAAGTAAACTCTGATGACCTTCAACCCAGTTTTATTATTTGGAAAGATACCCATCTTCATCTGAAGATGCAGCAATTGAAAAGCATTTTTACCAAATAACATTTTCCATGTTTATAAGAATCATTATGTACACAATGTAAATACGTATAGATTTATATATTACAGAGATACTTGAGCAATTAAAACATTGTATTCTGTCAATGATCTGAAAAGTATTTTTTACCAGGAAATTCAAAAATCTACTATTACGGTAAGGGGGTGCAGATTTTAATATAATTCAAATATTCTAAAAAATAAATAACTGATCTCAGAAATCAGCTTGGAAAGTACGGGGTATAAATTAAATAGTATACAGTGTAGAAAAGTACCCTGTACAAAAACACATTCCTACGCAGGCACAAAACGTTCAGAAACGATAGCATAATACTTTGCAATGGTGTTGAGCAGGCTAAAATCTGAAATTATTAGGGGCTTAAGCCAATTAACTTTTTTGCTGGCGAAAAAAAAGCGCAATTTCAGTGCAATATATTTTTTTCAATAACACATAAATCGATTATTTATTTTCCCAACTGAAAATCTATTTTTTCAGTCTAAAAATGAACTGAAATTGGCCTCCCCCCCCCCAGTCTGAACTGACATTTTATTTATTTTGAAATTGTTTGGTACCAATGATTCTCAGATACATTACAATTTCCAGCAACATTAAACTAACACACAAGATAACAGCGATCAGCTGTTTTGAATTTATATGGACTTTATTAGAAATGCATCTGCATAACCCTCTAATGCTGTGGAAACTGGAAATGATGAAATAGGGGCTTCATAAACCATGTATGAAATCCAAAAACATATATAAAATGGGCAGGAGGGATTATCACTGGTTCATAGTGTTTTCAAGTAGTAACCAGTTTAGTGAATAGTTCTGGGCTAAGAGAGTAAAAAAAACAAACATTAAAAGCATTAAATGTAAAAAAAAAAAAAAAAATACAAATAAAAATGTGTTTGTGTGTGTGTGTGTGGTGGGGGGGTAAAAATCTTTAAAAATATTCAATTTTTACAATATTTATAGAAAAAAATTAGGAAACCTTCTCTTAAAAAAAAACCCAGAAGTTTCAGTTCTGTATCCCGGGCATTCAAAGCTGTGTTTACTAGGAGGCATTCCTCACATTTCTCCCCGTCGGTTGGGATTGCCAGGGGCTTCCCCCTCTTCCACCTCCTCTTCGTAATTCTCTTCTTCAATTACTTCAGATTCCTGCTTCAGGTGGTCCCCTGGGGGGGAATCCTCCTCCTTCTTAGGACCCTCGGGATTTTTAATATTTCCCTGGGGGGAAAAAATAACGTTCTTCCTTAAATAGAAAAATGAAAACAATGCAAGTGTGACAGAGATGAGACAGCCTTCACATGCACTCAGTAACCTGCTAAAACAAGTCCTTAACAAGTCTGATCACAACTGGACATGCGCTTCTCTAGATAAACTCTCATGACATATCTGTACAGATGTCTATGCTAGCCTCCTCTATATTTCCTTGCAAGGATGTGCATCCTCAGTGTGGGATACTTATAGACTCTGGATGGCACAATGGACTGTGTTCTTAAACTTTAATCTGGCTAAGCAGGACTAAATGAATGGCTGCGATGACCAACATTCATTAAAAAGACAAATGGCACAGTAGTCCACGATTTCTAGGTTCTACCTAACAAACAGCTAAGTGCTGTATGCCACTAAATTGCAGCAGCACCAAAATGATGTACACTGATCTTGTGGAATGTACTGTAATTGATCTTCTGATCATAGGCTAATCCTGCCCTTGTGTTCAGTAACTTTAGAGTTCATTTAAGAAGGTGCAGTCACAGATCAGATATCTTGCAAAAGCAGACCGAGCACCCACCTTGCTATTCTTTGCAAGTGCCGTGAAGGATAGAAAAGCTGCAGCAGACAGTTAACTAATGCTCTGATAACATATCAAACGCTACAGAAAGAGAAACAAGCTGTATCACTCTAAGAGATGCATCCCACACAGAATAAGTGATCGTAGAAAAAATGTCAGTCAAAACAAGTGATACACTAATTAGAATAATAAATGCAAAACGTTTTAATGTTTTCCTCTTTTCGGGACACATTTCAGCAAGCCCTTATGAAGGAGGTACAACTAGTCTCTAAGGCACCTTGAGCAGTGCACCACAATGCCTAACAGGTACTGAACACACTGAATCACTCCAGTATGGAAACAGGACTTACGCGTTCCTCATTCTCTGCATTATATTCTTCTTCGTTCTCTTCTTGTACTTTAGGCCCCTCAGCCAAGTCATTTCGCACCTGAAGAGTAAACCAACACGACAACTCATGCCTAGATCAAGGAAAAATCACTTTGAGAGGTTGGTCTGTAGAGCCACTTCAGAATATATATTGCACTTAATTGTACTTCTTTTAATAGCCGTCAGTCACTTCATGCAGAGATGGGTGGTGCTACAATTGATAGTAACCTATTCTTTTTCACATGTAACCTTTAAATGGATGTTTCACAAATGTATAGCTTTGATTTCTGTTTAACATAAATGTCAGATAGATTAGTTGAACGTAGTGCTGCATGGAAAAACACAATTTCTATCAATCTATTTTTTTTTTATTTATTTTTTTTACATTGCTCTTGCTCCAAAGAACATATTCAACAAGCTGTTTTCCATTGGCTCTTATCAGACTGACCTCTTCCTCTCCCTCCTCCTGGTACTGCTCATCCAGAGTGTCTTCTTGCTGGTCTGGGTTTCCAGCCATCTGCACACAACAAAAAACTTGCCCCTTACTTTCAACAGGTTCCACAATGGCATACTCTGGTTTCAGATTTCTACGGTCCAGTATCAGTCCTAAATGTTGCTATAATATATCTTGTTTCTTGCCTTATTACACAATAAAGTAAATGAATAAGGTCAAAGCTCAGGCAAGGCTATTTAAAGGATTATCAAGCCGGTGTACGTTCCATGAATTCAAGTTAATCTGGGTAGACTTCTTCTACAATTTATGTATCCTTTGGAAGTAATGAGATCTGCTGCCTGCTGCTCCTGAACTTCAAACCAAAGGGAATTTCAACAACAAGCTCAGAATATATTACATTATTGAAGCACATGTGGAACTGCCTATTTTAAATTGGTCTACTGTGATGTTGCTGGGTGTCCAAAGTCATTTGGTATTTGAAAAACAAACAGGAGTACTGGCACTACTTTGACATTCTCCATTCTTCCCAACATTCACTTTTGAACAACATATACTACTGGTTTCAAGACCATGGTTAGCACTGAAACCAGACGTGAAGTCAAATACCAATAATCAAATGAATACTCTAGCTTACAGAATGAGTTAGGGCATAACTCGGGAAATGCTACTTGACACTCGGGAGATTTTTTTTCGTACCACAAGTTGCTCGTCCACTTCTGTTTTGGGCATGTTCTCAAGATGCTTGTTGTGTTCTGCGTTTTCAACTGGAAGATCGTTGTGTTTCTCCTTCTCGGCCTCTTCAAACTCGTCCTCTCCCTGATTGTTTGGATCTTCTTGTGGGTTTGCATCCTTCTGGAAGAGTAGTCAGTTTTGACACTCCTCTAGAATATGTAGTCCTAATTATAAAGTGATCTGTACAGCTATTCCCAGTGTTTTGCAGCACCCTAGAGAATTAACTAAAATTTGCTTCATAGTCAAATGAAACCCGCTGAACAATGTTACCTTAAAAAATCTAATTCCATATTGCAGTTTTCCATATACTTAATGAAAAACTGACAAATCTAACATGAGATACTGTACTACTAATAAGGCTTCTGGTAGATTTTTACAATATTATTTTGTAGTTCCTTTGATTACATGGTGTTAAATAAAATATCAACATTACGTTGATGTAATTTATTTACATTTTGTCTCCATACTAAAATTCTAAGCGAGGCAAAACCTTTCTCCATAGCTGTACAGGTAGAAAATATCTGAATTTGCATCCATTATATTAAAGTGTTGCCTACAGTAAAAAAAACAGGGTTGCATATAAAACATGGAAGATTCATGCTTGCAGACCTTAGCGTGTTCCTCCCCAGGGTCTTCCTCTTGCTGCTCGCGCCCCCCTTCTTCAACACGGGGATGTTCATTCCCATCTAAACCTAGCAAGGGAAAGCATGACTACTTCCTTAACCATCACCACAAGCATGCATATTACAGCCTGGCTTTCTGATATTGTAACCAGTTTTTGCAGCTGAAATGACATGACTACATATTGTATCTTTTCAAATCAGATGCAAGGCTTACCGTCCTGTTTTTGGATATCCTGCTCTTCATCACCTTGAACAATATCAGCATCAATATTTTCATACTCAGGGTGTTGCCTACAATCACAAATCATGGAAAATTGTTAAAATAGCACAGCAAGTCCAGTCCACAATCACACTCTTGCACACATTATTTGTAAAGTTAACCTTGAAATCTCACCTGAGCTGCTCCTGCTGCTGCTCCCTCAGGATCTGCTCCTTGTGGTCTGCTTCCCGCTGCATCTGCAGCTCCCTCTCCCTCAACTGCTGCTGCCGGTCCATCTGCTCCCTCAGTCTCTGCCGATGGAGGTTCTCCTGGCGCTCCTTGAGCTGCCGGGCCTCCTCCTCCTGCTGAACCACCAAACGCTGCTGGTCCAGTTGCTCCTCGTAGGCCGATTTCAAACGCTGCTGTGAACCGCCGCGTTCCTGTGTGTATACGGTGGGGGGGGGTTTACAAAATGTATCTGAGTAACTGTTGTCCAAGGAATGCTTTATTAAAAGTGTTTACCCCCGTTTTTTTAAAATGTATTCGAGTCAATTTTGCAGAGGAATGAGCTTAATTAAGAGAGTTATTAAAATAAATACTTCACAAAATTAACAAAATAATAATTGAAATGCCTTCATCTGTTACTAAGTTACTTCTCATCAAGTTTTATACTTCTATTAAATTTTTCCTCTCAAAGAAATAAGGGGGCTTTGATTTAAAAATACCAATGGGTTGTTATATATATTTAAAAATCAGAAACTCGTTTTCATAACCAAAATATATAACGCAAGTTTGTAGAAAACAAGTTCCCCAAGGGTGTATCATTATTCCTGTATGTATTACAGTTTTTGAAATATTCAATAAATGAGACTTTGCTATCCAAATTGAAATTAATTAGCAGTTAATTACACAGCTGGATGAGCAGACAAAAGAAGCTCTCTTGCTCATCGCTTCTATTGTGTCAAACAGATAATAATACAACAATTACAACCCAACTCATTTAAGTATCTCAGAATTCCTAATTATTATTCCTGCTTTACAAAATTACACTTTAGACTCTACTAAGCATTTAACAATACATGAAGTGTCTTTATGTATATCTAAGATGCCATGAAAACAGTAATAAACATTTTCTTTGTCAAAAAGAGAAAGCTAACTTTAGGCTCATATCAGGGACCAGTTCAATACTGTAGTTCTAACAAAGCAATTTCAATTGTACAGCAATTCAAGTCAGCATATTTTTATGGTGTGGACTCACAACACTAAAATAAAAATGCTGTCACCATTCTGAATCAATAGCAGTAGAGCTAAGAATACATCCTCTCCAGCAGGAACCTCTGAATGATAAAAGGAGGTGACATTTCAGTGGAGAACTAAAGGTTCAGTGGGCGTCCTTCAATCCCATAACCAAGCCAGCTTCCTCTTTAAAAGCCAGGAACTCGAGAGCAGATGTCAGCGAGCTACCGGCATATGGAGGACAAAGGTCAGCCCTGCAGGTGTCCATCTGAACTCATTGGGTGCCTAGCCAGTAGGGTCAGCTGTAGTGTAATGAGGAGAAATAGTCGTAGCTTGGTTTTCCTCCCTAAACCACATGAACGCTAGAGCCAAAACTCCCTCAAGAATTTCCAGCAAAGACTGGCGACTTCACACAGCCAGGACATGCACCTGCACCCCCTGACTGTATTTTTACTAGGAGAGCCACACAGGATTTGCGGTCTCTTAGAAGTTGCTACCTTAAAGGCCTTGTTTCTGTCTTCTTCGTGAATCGCCCCTGCTTCCTCTTGCTCAGCATGTGCTGGGGGCTGGTGGTGCTCCTCCTCTTTCTGGTGGCCTTCCTTCTCTTCCTCTTGCTCAGCGTGTGCTAGGGGCTGGTGGTGCGGCTCCTCGTTCCGGTGGCCTTCCTTCTCATCCTCTTCCTGTGGTTGGTCAGACTCCTCCTCGTCCAGGTCCTCTGGCTGCCCAGCCTGCTCCATCTCCTCCTCGGCCAGCTCTTTCCTGTGATCCTCCTCCACCGGCTGCACCTGCATGCCCTCCCGCCTCCTGTCCCGGTTCTCCTCTCTGTGAGCAACGTGCTCGCTCGGATGCATGTTGTCAAGATCCACCTCCTCACGTTCTTCGCGCTCGTCCCCGGCGTTTGGAACTTCCTGTTGCTGATGGAGGCCATCAATGTTTCCTACTAGTTGCTGTCCTCCCTTGTGAATCTATAAGAGGCACACAAGCACGTAGTGCTCAAGGTTAATAATACTGTATTAAAAAAATACATCTAATACTGTAATTGAAATTGTTAACAGTAATTGCACCACCTTCAAAAATACATTTCACATCTGCCGCTTTCCACCTGTGCAATGGCAAGGAAGAAAATGTTATTTTTATATATTTAGAGAGACTCTCCTTTGCTAGGTAACCCTACCTTGCAGCAATACATACAGTATAGAAAAAAAGAATATCACAGAACCTTGTATTGAGTCTCATCATTCTCCCCTTGTTGCCTCAGTTTCGGTTCCTCTGGTACTGGTGTCTGGAGTCCAGGCTGTCTGAAGCTGGGCATTTTTTTAAGGGTTTCTTTAAACTGCTTGAATTCCTCCACCTGGGCCTAGAACAATGACAACAACAAGTTACACATAGAGAATCACTGCCTGTATGATGTACAAACAAGAATCACTTTAGACTTCATTTGACATGGCTTCAGTTATTGGGGTAAGTTATACCCTCCTGTTTAATTAGCAAAAACAGCAGAATACTGTTTATAAATATTGGGGTTTGCTCAATTGATCTAAAATGGTAGCACACAGAAATAACACTCTCGTTTAAATCAATAAAAGATACGGACTCAGAAGAGACTAGTGTCTAAATAAATATGTACTGTATGTGAATGCCTTGAGATAATGTTCAACTGCATAAATAATGCCCTTGTGTTGTCAATTTATAATTTTAATTCCATCCTTGGTTCCATCCTTATTTTGATCACTTGAACAGACCACATAAAGTATTACGCTTATCTTACTTTTTGGTAAAGACTGTATTCGTAAAAAGGCAAACCCACCGCAGCACATCCAAAAATATAAAATGTCACATCTGACTTTCTTAAATCAGTTTAATAGAATAAAAAAAGTGTAAGAGAGTTCAAGTATGATGTCAAGTGATTAAAACAAGCAGTGTGTGAACACCAGGTGTCTTGAAATAAAAGCTACAGCTAGGAGGTTAATGCAGCGCCACAACAGAAGAGACACTGGTGCTCGCGTTTGCACAAATTATGTTGATTTGCAGCATTTAAAAAGAGCAGCGCAGGCACTTTATTCAAAGCAAAGTAATCCCAGTTAAGGGGAACAACTAAAGCAACTGTTTTCACTTTGTTTTAACTGTCTCATCACAATATTTATTCTGCTTGCCTCGCTGAATCTGGAAAAAAAAAAAAGAAAGTAACTTGTGTTACTCTTCAGCATGTAAATGTTCCCATTTTGCAAGAGAATACGTACAACGAAAGGTAAAGAGGGAAAAAGATAAACACCAGCGAAACGTGGCCAGGCAATAAATGAACAGCATTAGAAGATTAGTAGCAGTCTTCAGCAGCAGGTCACACAACAAGGCAACATCCTGACCCTCTGTCAATAAAACACATGGAAACAGAACTGCCAACAAGCAGAACAATACAATTGATTAGATCTGGAGGCAGCCAAGGCAGTCACATCTTCAGCAACTGTACTGAGCTCTATTCAGCGTTCCTTAGGGCTCAGATTAAAAGACCGATTGATTAATGCAAGCAGGGGCAGGACACTCCATTCCTGGAGGTTCATTAGTAAATAATAACATGCACGCCTGTGGAAGGGTGTCCAGGGAAACAGACCAGCAAGACTGCTACGAGACTGACCCCTGCAGTGTACAGGAGGTAGTGCAAGCTCAATAACCAATGGTATGGTTAGAACAGGGTTGTCACTGCCATTGATGTAAAGGGATGCCACTGTTAAAGTATTAGTTTACCCAAATTAGCGTTAAGATTGGGTTTCTTGCAAACAATTAGATGCAGCATGCAGGCTTCATGCATTTTATCAGTCACTAGGCAAAGCCACTCATTGCCTAAACTGTGCTTTATCCTGAACCAGGAATTGAAATAAGATTTCTTCCAGACCTGTGCAGCAGCCAGTGCACTCCTGTGGTCGTCTAAAGTCATTGCAAGTTGTTCGTGTTCAGATTTTAAATCCTTGTGTTGGTGCTATAGTAAAGAAAAACTTGTTTTACAAATCAAGCATCATAGTCCTGTTCTGAAATAAGATGTTTCTCATGTGACTTATGTATGATATTTAAAGGCACTAGTAGAATCTGGGGACTTTTTACAGCATGTAAATGATCAGTGAACAGAATACCATTACCTTGTTTTAACTGCCCACTACGCTACACTAGCCTTCACTGGTGACTCTTGTTATACAAATGTGAAGGGTTATTTATATAGATTTATTCGTATCAACACTGAAAAAACTGGCATGTCGTAGAAATGAAGCAACTTATGCCTTTTGATGTTTGTATCATTTCTGTAGTATTGTTACCATACTTGTATCCTGAAATGAAGGACGGATAACAGATCTATTAATGATCTTTGAACTGAGTGTAAATTGAAAAATTATACCTTAACTCAAAATGTGATTAACGGAGTGCGTTACAGGTAAAAGGATCCTATGCGTCACACTCTCTAGACCAACACACTGTATTACTGTACACACACATTTACCTTGACATCCTGGAGCTGAGTATGTACATCTTGATGTGCTTTTCTTATATGCTTATTCTCTTCATGCAGGTTATAGATGTTTTCTGACAAAGAAAGGTCCATTATTTTCACCATGTGAAAACTGCACTCAGAAAATGCAAAAGGTTTTCATTTTACCAGGCTAAATCCGTCCTTTAAAACCAAGGCCCTATTGTAAGTGACTGCAGCAGTAGCTGTTGATGCATAGTTCACCACCAAGTCTCTGTAAGTCGCTTTGGATAAAAGTGTCTGCTAAATGACTACTTAATATTAAAATAATAATATTGGGGTAAAAACCTGCAAAACACTAGTGAGGGAATCATATTGATAATTTAAACGGCGGACAGCATTTAGATTCACTATCAAATACCAGGCATTTTCCCCAGTGGAAGGTAATACAGTATGTATTGCTGTTGGCATTCTAGGCTCACACAGCTTGTGATTTCAATGAGAATAGGAACCTGACAGGTACCTTTCAGTTTAGAGATCTCGATCTCCTTCTCTTGCTGCAGGTTATCGTATTTATCTTTGTGTTCACTTAATGCTCTGTTGTGGTCCTCTCTCAGCAGCTGGTGCTCTTCATGCAAGCCATAGTACCGTTTCTTTAGTTCTTCGTGTTGATTCTGCAAGTCAAATATTCCCCAGTTATAAATGACATTGCAATTGTCAGCATTATGCTTTCAAACACAATTAAAAAGGTGCCTCTGCTAGATGTTAAGCATTATTTCTCCAATGATGCAGGACACAATATTGTAGAACGACAGGGTGCGTGTCATTGTGGGATATCTCTCAGTTTCACCCCACAGCACACCGGAGAAGTGGCAATACAACACAACACACACACACACACACACACACACACATATAGTCTGTCAGGACATATTGTTATATGATATGAGGTGATTTGAAATGAAAAACAACTAACAAAAATAGGGTTAGAGAGAATTGTGGCTATGTTCTGAGCTATCGCCACTGCTACGATGCTCAAGAAGCCCACTGCAATGAAGAGAAGATGTTCTGAGATATCGCCATGGCTACGACGCTCAAGAAGCAGATGCGACACGCCAGTTCTAATTAGAAAAGAACCCAGCACAGAAAACATGGAGAAGCGGGCTGCTCTGCATTGAAAACATGAAAAGAAAAAAAATGCAACTATTTATATTGTTACCTGCATGCATTCCAGATAATCTTCTGGAGTTACATTGATTAATTTTCCAGTGCTGGCTGGGTATCAATTTTGTGTAGCATTATAACAGAGGGGGCAGGAAAATCCAAGGAAATATCTGGAAACATCTGCTCAATATAGGCAGAGCATGTACTGTAGACCAGGTAAGTTTAACTAAGCAACATTGCTCAACTAAGAGCCTCCCTGACAGCTATTGATGCAGAGAAAGTGGTCCATGCGTTCATTACCTCTCACGTTGATTACTGCAGTGGACTTAGCAGGGGTCTCTGGTAAGCTCCTGCAGAGACTCCAGATGGTCCAGAAAGTAGTGGCCAGGGTTTTAACTTGAACTCCACTCTCTGCTCACATCACCCCTATTTTAGCATCCCTTCACTGGCTCCCAGTAAGGCACAGAATTGATTTTAAGATTCTTTTACTCACATACAAATCCCTGAATAATTTAGCATCAGCCTACTTAAAAGAACTTTTAAATTTTCCATGCCCCTGTACGTGCTTTAAGATCAGGGGACCAAAGACTGCTGGTTGTTCCAAAGACGAGGCTGCAATCAATAGGAGATAGGCAATCACCAGTTAAGCACCTCGGCTTTGGAACATGCTTCCCCTCGCAATAAGGGAAGCGCCGTCCCCAGATATTTTTAAATCTCTTTTAAAAAACACATGTTTGGCTTTTTAAATTGCTTTTAGTTCTGTGTTTGTTTTATCTGATTATATTTTTATTCTTGTAATTTTCTTGTAATGCTGTTTTATTGCAGCTTTTATTATTTTTGATTATTGTCATTTATGTATGTAAAGTGCTTTGTGATCCCTGAAAGGCACTATATAAAATAAAATTATTATTATTTTTATTATTTTATTATTAACAGCACATGGCAAAAATCTAAAGCTGCCACCCTTTGACTACACAATTCCTATAATACTGCAATGAAATATCAGCAGTGTGCATCAGTCCTGACCTGCTTTGATTTCTTCTATTGCATTTATCATGATATTTGGTGCACGTCTACTCAAAAGTTTCACAGTAACACAGGAGGAAAAAAAAAACATTAAGAAGCCACTGAGAACTGAATCTAATCTCCCAGCAATTTGAAAACCTTTGTATTCTCAGAGTTTGTGAAAAGCGCTCAAACACTGGCATAAATGCTACCACAGTCCTTTCCCGATGGTTATCAAACTGTCAGCTTCAGTTACCTCCTTGCATTCTAGCGTGTCAACAAAGCGCTGAAACTCAAGTGCTCTTGAGAGCTGAGGGAGCCTGCCTGCCTGTTTGTCTGCCTGCCTGCCTGCAGTCCCATGGCTGGGTCTAACTAAAGAGCACAGCAAATATGTTTTTTTTACTCTTGTGAACATAATGCGCCAATTGTAATATGCATTGCCCTTCAACTTAACTGAAAACGATCCATTTTAATAAAGACCTCCTTCTTCCCATGTGAGGGAGCACTGCCATTCCCTTGAAACATTGCAATACACTTTAAAACCTTCTTTACTAACGTGGCTTTACTCTGAGATAACTCTGTAAAGTCAGTTTAATCTCCAGTGGCTGCTAATTGTAATCTACACAACAACTTAAGTGGCTGTAACTATAACCTAATCAATAACACCACAGTTTTACCATTTGTCCTTCATTACTAAAACTGATGCTGTCTAATTTACAGCACAAGGTCTATACAAAACTGCAAGGAAACACACTGTACAACCTAGACTGAGTTCAGATTCTAGGAGTAAAATATGCTCCAATCAATCACCAGTGTGTTCATCCCCAATATAATTAGATTTACTGATTTCTGAATATTGGCACCTAGACAGAGGGCCTAGGTTTTCCATTACTAGTACCAAGTAGTGAATAGCATGAAAAAAAAAACAACCTATTTGTCATACTGGTCGATGTGTCTGGTGCTGTTATTGCAACATCAGATATGATCAGAAGGGATAAATCTACCAATTGGGTGTATTATGATCAGGTGACACACACGCTTAATCAAATGGTCTGTATAGAACACCAATGGTGACCAATGTACTTTAAAGTGCTGAGGCTTCTGCAGAAGTGTGTGTGAGCATGGTAAAATCAGTTCCTTCTGCAGAAGTGTGTGAGCGCATGGTAAAATCAGTTCCTTCTGCAGAAGTGTGTGAGCATGGTAAAATCAGTTCCTTCTGCAGAAGTGTGTGCGCGCATGGTAAAATCAGTTCCTTCTGCAGAAGTGTGTGTGCGCATGGTAAAATCAGTTCCTTCTGCAGAAGTGTGTGTGCGCATGGTAAAATCAGTTCCTTCTGCAGAAGTGTGTGCGCATGGTAAAATCAGTTCCTTCTGCAGAAGTGTGTGTGCAGTTCCTTCTGCAGAAGTGGTAAAATCAGTTCCTTCTGCAGAAGTGTGTGTGCGCATGGTAAAATCAGTTCCTTCTGCAGAAGTGTGTGCGCATGGTAAAATCAGTTCCTTCTGCAGAAGTGTGTGCGCATGGTAAAATCAGTTCCTTCTGCAGAAGTGTGTGCGCATGGTAAAATCAGTTCCTTCTGCAGAAGTGTGTGTGCGCATGGTAAAATCAGTTCCTTCTGCAGAAGTGTGTGTGCGCATGGTAAAATCAGTTCCTTCTGCAGAAGTGTGTGTGCGCATGGTAAAATCAGTTCCTTCTGCAGAAGTGTGTGTGCGCCTTCTGCAGAAGTGTGTGTGCGCATGGTAAAATCAGTGGTAAAATCAGTTCCTTCTGCAGAAGTGTGTGTGCATGGTAAAATCAGTTCCTTCTGCAGAAGTGTGTGTGCATGGTAAAATCAATTATTTAAAGTTCCGAAGAGGGTTGCAAAAGCCTTCACCGCTGGGTTACATGTTAATCCTGACCAGGCTTCTAATACATCAAAGCCATTTCAATAGAATGTGTTGTCTCAGCCTAACGTCAAGTGGACAAGTACCCAATGCTGGGTACTGATTTACACTGGTTCAACCTCAGAGAGGCAAGCATGAGCAGGGAAGAATTGTTCCTACTCTCTCTCTCTCTGAAAGGTATATGCCCTCATTTTAGTTAGTTAGTTTATATTATTATTAAAAAATCACAGCTGACAGAACAGGCATAAATGAGAGCTGTAAAGCCACTTTCACACCACCTCTTAAAACAGTCCAATCATTAATAAATATTTGAAATAATGCCATTTATTTTGTTTTGCACCCAACATTTACCAACCTTTAACATTTCGTGTTGCACATTCAGGGAATTAAACCTGCTCGTGGAATCTTGCTGCAAAGAAAACAAACAAACAAACAAAGTTCATATTTTACAAGCAAGCCATCAGATCCATCATGAAATTGACTTTTTCATGCATTTTAGATGCAAAAATAAACCTCAGACCCTGAAAACTGACAACATATTGTAAGCTGGTTTTCACACAGTCTGCGGAAAGCAGACAGCTATTGATTGAATATCGGTATTCCACCTTCCACGTAATTTAGTCAAAGCTGAAAATTACAACCTTTCTAAGTAACGTAAAAAAATACCGTCAGGTTTATTTATTTTTTTTGCTAATGGAAGCACATTTTTAGGCAGCCATGCCCTAAGCCAGTACTTGATGTTTGCTGTTTGGCAAAAGGTTTTTGCTCGATAGATGCAAAAACATTTTTCCCCACGCTTAATCAAAGCAGTGAAATCCATGATATCTGGCACCCAGGGAGATGTGTAGCGGTACAACACTTTTGTTAAAAAAAAAAAATAAAAAAAACCTGTTTATGTATATCAAGAAAGCAGTCACACAACAGAGCCAAAGTGGTTTATCATTTTGGACACCTAGCAGAGTCTGTCGCTAGAGGCCTGCATGGGTGACAATTTGATTATGGTTTCATGTTGACTGGCTTCCACTGACTTTCAACTCTTTCCTCGATGATCTGCAACGACCCGGTATACAAAAAAAAAAAAAAAAAAAAAACTCACCTTATCTTTATTTAGCGATTGCTGTGCTTCCAACTTGTACACAAGGAAATCTTTAATTCAAGAAAAACAAGTTAAAACATCAAGGATAAAAAAAAAAAAAAAAAGTTTCATTCTAGAAAATAGAAGAAACGTAGGTCTAAATGAAAGCAGCAAGCAGAATCTGGGTTTATGAAATCCCAGGCATTGGTCACAGCCATGCAAAGTGTATCCATGCTTACAAAGATCTTTCGTATTTGCTCTTTGAGCGCTGCTGTCCTGTTCTAGCATTTCTTGTCAGATATATGGAGTGTATGGTGGTAATTTAGTATTAATAATATAATTAATAAATATAACCATTTATGTTTTAGACAGAACAGTTGCAGTGAAAAGAGTCACATTACCTTCTTTTGCCTTTTTGTGTTCAAGCCTTTCTTTTTGCAATGATTTTTCTAATCTTGATCTGTGTTCATATACAACTGTTGGGGGGGAAAAAAATGAAATACTGTCTGTCTCTTATAAACACACAATGTTATTTTTGTTATGTTTTGTTAGACATTTTCCAAAAGCTTGCCGACTCAAACGTAAGGTCAGATTTGACTTTGAAATCCTTTATAAAATGAAGGATCTGTTAGGGACTTGCTTCATTTGAAAACACATCAGAGGATATTTCTAAAGGGGAGATAATAGTTAAAGCTCCTGTCGCCACACTGGGAGGAGTAGTTCAACTTCCTGTGTGACACCACCCACCACAGAATGTACAGGGGTGAATAAGGAAGTATCCAAACTAAAGCTGTACTATACTACCACTTGCAGTTTTGTTTGGTTGCTTTGGTACATTTGGAGGGACAATTGTATCATTCAATTTGACCATTATACCATTAAGTACATGTATTTCACCCTCTGTCTAATTTACTAGGGAATTCCTGCTGGGAAGGGAGGGGCAGACTCATCAGGCTCACCAGAGCAACATCTGACAGCCATCTGCAATCCTCCCTCACTCCCACAAACAAACATGAGAGACAGCAGAAAGCCAATCGTTGGATTGACTTTAGCAGTCAACACAGAACAGGCCCAGAAAATGCACTGTGCATCTGACACAGAGGGTCAACATACTGCACTAGTGTGCTGTAATGAACTGATCCTGATCCAGTTTGGAAATGCTTTAGTGAAATTACACACAAGTGAAAAAATTAGCATTGAATCAAAGTTATGTATTTATTTTTAAATTCAGAACTTAAAATTAAAAAATAAAAAAAATATCTGCAAAATTGAGCTAAATTGAGTTTCTTAAAAAGTTTATTTTAAAAACACTGGGCCAATATGTTTTCCTCTCTTAGTTTGGGAAAAGAAATGTAGGAGCAGTGTTTGCGATTTCTGTGCTTGGTTAGCATTCACCCCAGTAGGGTAAGCAATTCAGTATTTCACAGCAAGACGAGCAAAAAAAAACTGCCCACCAAGGTTTCTCACCTTGACCTGTCCAAAAAAAACCCTTCAAAATCCTGGAATTAAATCTGGATTCTTAATTTCTCTAAAACACATCCTCTGCGTGGTCCTCTCCGTGGCTCATGATTAATCTGAAAGGGCTCCCAGCTGCACTTAGAGACGGGATTGCTAATCCATCCTTGTCAACCGTCTCTGGTTTGTTATTTATCCATTTGAGTCAAGGACATCAGTCATGAACTAATGCATCAGGAGCCTGAGCAACAAAATAACAAGGATGTAATGACTATTTCCCAGGCCACCCACAGCTAGCTATGTATCAAACAACTCCTCACACTACCCAGCAGCCACAGCAATTATTCATCCATGTCACTTCAATAAATTAGATTAAGGCCAGGCACAGAAAATGCACTGTGAACTTGGTTAAGCTTAAAATAAATTCTACCTGCCTGAGTCTTTCTTGCACAATTTTTCATGGCAGCCTCATTACAAGAGGTCTTTCTACCCCTTAACCCCTAGCAACGCTGGTATTGCAAGGAAGATAAATTAGCAATCATTAAATTAGCACTCAGTGAGATTCAATGAAAGGATTACCTCGGTATGATATGTTGTAATTAGATTTAAAGATTAGATGCTAAAGACAGGTGTAGGTCTCTGCAGCCCATCAATCTACTTAAAAGCATCTTTAAAACTATAAAAACACTGAACAGCAAGATACGCAGCAACACTAAAAGAAACATCTTTGACTAAACGTTTTGTGAGCAGGCATTTTTACAGTTTTATATTATATTATATATATATATATATATATTAATCCCAGGAACAGCATGTTCGCATAGGCAAACAAATCAAATCAACCTGTATGCGGCAGCCAGTGAAAGTGTCTGTCAGGTTTTGAGTTTAAACAGGCACTGTCCTGGCTGGTGGTCTTCAGTGGCATGCCATAGACAAATAGCAATTCAGTGACGCTGTTAAATCGACACCAATAGCCCCACACTGCCCTAAAACTGAAACTTCTCATTTATGCAAACAAGACAACTCACTCCGAGTCGACACAAAGTCTTTGTTTTATTTGGCAATCTTGTGGTCTGGATTCGACAACCCTTCTTTATATGAAACTCTTCTTGGAGAGATATGCAGCTGTGTTAAATAAGTGACTCAATCGTTTGTTTTTGCTAGTTCTGGAAAAGGGTACAATAAAGCACTAGTCAGTTACCAGTCTTTCTTTTTTGGCAAGTGATTCCACAAAAAATTTAAAAGGTATCCATGATAAAAGTCATTAGTATTGTTAATTATAATAATAATAATAATAATAATAATAATAATAATAATATTATTATTATTATTATTGATTATGTCTTTAAAGCTTGAAAGCCTCCCCGTTATGATCTCTCTTAAACAGCTTCCTGTTAATGGAAAACCAGATACAAATATATATAAAAACTGCAGGGATTTTTTTGTTTTGTTTCGTTCAGGATTCTAACAAATGCACTGCTTTTCAAACAACAGAATTAACATCCAATGCCCTTTAAAAGTGACAGGAGCATGAACATTTTGAGTTGAAAACAAAAAAAGAAGCAGAAAACCTTTACTGCTATCCTAGCAAAATGTCAGGTTGCTCACTCTGTCTTCCTCGTCTCAAAGGGCAAGCAAACAAACGGTGTATCCCTTGGCTTTAATTCTACTTAACACTGGACAGAGTTGCATTGTTTGCTCAGCCCTGTTTGTGAATCTTCTTAACCAAGGTAGTTGCATGATTACTTTGCTGAATTATCTTCAGAATTACATTTGATTGCAATAAACTATTACATAAGTATTTGTCTGTATGTTCCAAATGGTATGAAATAGTTCCTGTATACTGTATATTAAATGAGCAAGTCTCAATGGGAATGTATTTATCTTGCCCCAAATATGCTTCTGTATTGTGTTACCAATAGGGATGTGCAAAGCGGTTCTTCTGTAAGTGGATCCTACATGCAATGTGTGCAGTTCTGGTCAACTCGCTATAAAAAAGATATTGCTGCTCTAGAAAGAGTGCAAAGAAGAGCGACCAGAATTATTCCGGGCTTAAAAGGCATGTTATATGCAGACAGGCTAAAAGAATTGAATCTGTTCAGTCTTGAACAAAGAAGACTATGTGGCGACCTAATTCAAGCATTCAAAATTCTAAAAGGTATTGACAGTGTCGACCCAAGGGACTTTTTCAGCCTGAAAAAAGAAACAAGGACTAGGGGTCACAAATGGAGATTAGACAAAGGTGCATTCATAACAGAAAATAGGAGGCACTTTTTTACATAGAGAATGTGAGGGTCTGGAATCAACTCCCCAGTAATGTTGTTGAAGCTGACACCCTGGGATCCTTCAAGAAGCTGCTTGATGAGATTCTGGGATCAATAAGCTACTAACAACCAAACGAGCAAGATGGGCCGAATGGCCTCCTCTCGTTTGTAAATTTTCTTATGTTCTTACATTGCTAATACTGTACGCAGCCCTGAAACCAGCTGAGTTCAGGTGAAGGGAACCAAATGAAATTAAACAAGCAGGTTTGGTCACAGTTCAAGCAACCATGAAGGTTTTATGAAGGAAAAAATAAATACATCTCTGCCGGTTTTTACCACTGCAGCTGGATATGTTGAAAAATTAAAATTAATCTTATTAATCAGCCTGCTTAATGCCTGAACTTTAAACCTTTTTGGATTTGATGAATGCAAATAATTTATTGATAGCACCGAGTTCAGAAGCTGCTCCTGCTGTAGTTCTATTTAAAAGCCATACATTAGATATGTAACATGAGCTAGATAAGCCCAGTTATCTTCACGGTAGTAAGCTTTGGCACTATCTAGTAGTTATCGTTATGCTGGAAGCAATACAAACAAGAAAGCATTGACTAATGAAAAATATCAGGCTTAAGTTAGATGCTGCTGGGGTATAATGTTCCCTGTTCTGGTCTCCAAATGCAGCAGACATTCAAGACAGAAAAGCCAGTTAGAGGTTAGGAGAATGCTTTAATCACTTTCTACCTTTGCTAATTGAGATTAATGTGTCAGTTGTTTTGGTAGATGGTTTGATTCTAATGAAAAAGCGCACTCCTTGACAGGACAATCATCAGTGATGAACTGAAGAAAAGAAGCAGCTGGCACAGGAAAACAGAACCAGGTACTGCACAGAATTACAAGGACACTGAGAACTGAGGTTTCCATTCACCTATCTCTGTATGTCAAAGGCTCAGAGAAATGTTTAAGCCTCCCAGCACATTTTCGCATCTGTACTTCACAGCAGACAATGGCAGCTTGTTAACAGGGCTCATCTTTTGCGTACTTGCCTTTGGTTTTGGAGGTTTAAAACTTCCTGTAATCATTTAACTGACAGGCAATGCCAGCTGCCCCTTGCTTGTTTGAGAGATTTGACTTTAGACCATGGTTCAATAAAATAAATACAGCAACAATCCTTGTGACGTCATGTTTTGGAAGGGCACTATAGCACAAACATTTAGAATCATACACCGCGTGATCTGACAATGAATAGCCTGGATTCAACACCACTGACCGTAAACTGTCTTCTAAACAGAACCTAGTGCCATACGTTCCCACCAATATTGAAATAGTTCTGTTATTCCTTCAGTGGCAGATGTACAAGCAGGGCTGGAGAATGTGCGCTGAAGGATTTGGTTGGGAGCTGAAGATTAACAACCCCAAGGATTTAAAATAAATAAATAAAAAATAAATGCACTTTAACCCTAAAGTACTAAAAATATTTAAGAAAAAAAACCTTTAAAAAAAAGGAGGCATAGTTTACCTTATTCCAGGAAACAAATAAATGCTTCTTTTAAAAACAGTGCTGTGTTTAAGGTATCCTCTTTACAACCCACAATAATGCTCTCACAGGCTTTCTCATCCTCACTCACCCTCCCCCCGCCTCCGAACCTACTGTCCTTAAGGTTTCCAGACTGTGCCTCGAAGACTTAAGACATTCTGTAACCCTGTGTACAATAGCCATAAAACTCTACCTTAGCTGTGGCATCTCATTCTGGGAAACAACATGATGCTCGTATACTGTATACTATACCTTTTCAAATCAGCAAGGCAGCACACTGGCTACTTTCCACTCAGCAGGAACTGAATAATTAAGCTATCTCATCAAAAACAATAAAAGATAGGACAGATGCCATAAGCTTTCAAGAGTGCCGTGCAGATAACAGTAAACTGTTGTTTTACACAAATAGGGTCACACCCAGTAAACATAAAAACACGCCTAAGTCTACGATATGAAATAACCCACACCATATCTCGATTCATGCATTAATTAATTTACTTTGGGAAGTTACAAAAAAAAGCATAAAACAAGTATTCTGATATTACCGCAATCGTATTCAAAGTTTTACTTCAAAATTTGCACAGTAATTATCTTGCACAGTATGTACTCTTGCCATTGACAGGACAGTTAAAAACCTAACAAGGTGTAAATGGGACATTATTTTACTCTGTTTACTCAGAAACACAATCTGACACAGCTGAATGCTCCACTGAGGACAACTGTTAATGCTGATAACTCAGACAACATACGTAAATGCAGTAAGGTGGTGGATATACCACTACATTACACAGTGATTACATTCTTCTGCAGGTACAGTAAATGCAATAAGACTCCCTGTTCAAAAAATTGAACAGCTAAGTTTACATTGCTGTTGCTCAATATCCAGATAAGTCAGAGGTATCAATACTGCACTCGCTCTACCCAAGTGTATGCATTGCTCTTCAAGTGGTTCAGTTTGTTTGAATACTTTTTGCATGCAAATCTCTTATACTTGGAACAAAACTGTTTTTAATACATCTTCCAGCTGGCACTGCAGGAAATCAAGGACACACGGAAAGAAAGCATGTGCAGTACACTTTCATGTGGCACTATCCATGTAACTCATACAACTACAATCTGCAACACTGTGTTCCCAATCAATCCATCAAGCACATGCTTAAATAAATGCAAAGGTCACTTTACATAAAACTGCTGTACTCTAGCAAACATACTCCACATAAGTGAAAACCTCTGTAATCTGGTGTACAGTAATTGTTTTATTTAATGTGTTTAAGTGAACAATAAAATGATTATTTTTTTCCTGTTTTGTAGTACTTATACTAATCAAAAAGCTAAAAGGGAAACACACACACACACACCATTAAAAGTTAAAGGTCCTAATAAGAAAACTAATCAAGGAATTCTACAGCTTTAACTAAGAGGACTGTGAATCATTTTCTGAATCTGCCTGTCTGAACACTGAACTTTGCAGTAACTACAAGTAGCTGCTGTTTTCTGACTACACTTCTTCCTAGATACTGAACCTGTGTCATTTGTCGTTACTTTAAAACTCTCGCAGCAGGCTGGATGCAGACTGGACCTGTACTCTTGTAGCAAAGCATTACTAAAACCTTACTGTTGTCTGTCAAATACAAACATCATTAGCCAGTAACTTTCCATTCTCACACTAAACTAGTGACTGAAGCCTACGGTACAGATTGCCAGATATGTTACTGCTATCTGAAACTTTCCCACCTCAAAGAGGGACAATAGCTAGTGACAATACAAACCTGAAAATGTTTACTTGTTTCAGTAGAGCAGTAATGATGAGATTCACGGCACTGCAATTCATCTGAATTCAAAATGAAAGGTGATATTTTGCAATGTTGCAGTGGGAAAACTATTCACCGCAGAGCAATGAAACGTGGTGGATTGAACCACCAGCTGATGGGAACCATAATGTAACCTGCCAGCGAACACCCCTAAACAGCAAGCACGCCTTTACAGCTGCAGTGATCAGGCTTTTGCTCAGCCCTCCACCAGTGCAACTCACAAAAAGATTTCAGACTCAGACATATTGTTCAATATTCTCCTGGGGCTGCATTTGATACCATTCACAGCGATGCATAAAACAAGGTAAGGCTATTGAGGCACTGTCACTTTAAACCTGGATTTCAACCTTGACACGCTAATGTCACCACATTCTAACGTATTATGTCCTGACCACTGGCCCTTACTAATCAATTTGCTTGCAATTTTATCATGCATTACTCAAGTGTCAACAGTAATAATGAAACACAAAGATGTGTGGCTCACAAGCTCTTGAGAAATGACAACAGTTTATGGAAAAGAGTATTGCAGAAGCCCATGAACAAATGCAGCTTATCTACTAACCCACAGTTACCATACACCACTTCTGTTTTCAAAGAAACGCAACTACAGTCTAGAACAGTTTCACAGAGGTCATGCGTTGAGGCTTTGTAAACCATACAACTAAAATGATCTACAACTCTGCATTAGAGGTGGTTTTTAAAAGGGTTTATAGACAATGTACTATTAAAGCATGGTCATCTGCACAGCAAACACACATTGTCATTTTAATAGTCATGTTATACAGTAGGTTCATCTGTAGTGTGAGATGTTCTCTATGCCTTAAATACCTTCATTCCTTTCATTAGCCAACCAGCAGCTTCAGCTAATGAAGAGAAGAAGCGACCAAGGAAATGAAGCCGTAAGGCATGAAAAGGGGGATTAACCTACAGTGTTTATGTACTGTACTCTATCTATCTATCTATATATGCAAAACCACACAAGACCATATATATATCAGACAGAGGAGCGTGCCAAAGATTTACCATTATTTTTCCTTAGCTATAACCATTTTAACGGTTTTACCATTATTTGAATCCTCCAGTATTCAGATTATAATCTGCATGTCATCTATTATCCTATACCTGCAGGGCAGTACAGTCAATGTAATATTTGGTTTCACTTCTATTTTCTGTAAAAATGAGAACTATAATTATAATCAAAGTGGTCAATCTATAATTTCTACCTCTAGATACTTGACTTCTACAAAATCTACAGACACACCAAACAACTTCTTGATGAATATCTTTAAAATGACACAGTTCAGAGGCAACGAAGAAGGTGGTGGTAATGCATTAACTAACCCCTCCAGCAATCCTGAATAAATCACCATCATTCAGTATATTACAATGGAAACATCTTGTGAATACGCAAGTACTTTATTTTTTACCACAAGAGCTGATAAACATGTGAAAATCTGATGTCAGAATAGGATAGTGTGTACTCTTAGTGGGCTCGAAAAAGAATGTTTATACTTATTCTTTTTTTAAGATCCATTTAGATTTCGCCCTTGCAGTAGTTGGAAGTCTGATAGAGTGGATTCATGGGATCAGAATGTATTGGTCATTGATCAGATGTATAGCCAAAGGGGATTTAAACTCAGCAGGATTCTGGATTCATTGCCACATGCAAAATGCTACATCCACGGAGAAGTGTATCAAATTGTGCAATAGAGGGAAAAAGAGTCATGGACAAAATCCACATACGACCTGGAAATAATTGGCTACCTCATCCATGTTAAATGAACAACTAATATAATAATACTGTTTGACACAACATTAGCTAAATAATTCGAACAGCCTGCTTAAAGGAACAACAGTGCAATACTCATGCCTGACACAGTTGCATTTGCAATTGGGCTAGTTCAATACACAGCGATATTTAGATGGCAAGTCCATTTCCAGTTTGCAATAGTGGAAACTACAGAATGCTTAAACATGCGCTTCGATTATTATGAAGGCTACCAAATGTGTACACCTTTTCTGTAGGTTTTATAATTTATTCAAGAAGTTAAACGTAAGTCAGACATGATATTTGTCAGAATAACCCAAATTCCTGAGTGCGAACTGGAAATGAGAAGACAGTTGTAATGATTTATAACCGAGATGAAAACCTTTGCTGTAAATTCCAAGCGGGAATGTTTTATTACAGAAATAAATCATTGGAAACTTGTTGGCTAATTTTTTAGGGGCCCGCACTGTCACGATACTGCATACTACAGAGTGCATAGCTTCCCAAAGCAAATCAGTTACAAACTCAATGTTTACATAAATTGTTTGTTAAATTAACCGGATCCGTCTTCAGTAAACAGAGACAGAAAAGCGTGCCCTTGCATTAGGAAAAGTAATATTTCTGACACAGTTAAACAGATTTTTTGATATTGTATTAAAAGTGAGTATGGTGCAAATGACATGGTTATCACCTTTTTCTAGTGTAAAGATGTTATGAAAAAACACACACACAAAATTAACATCCCAACTAAACGGTAATAAGTCAATACTATACCTTGTAGTTGAGCAGATAATGATTCTTGGTGCTGTTGATATTTTGCAGCTATAGCCTCTGTTCTTTTGAGCTGTTTGTGTATTTCGTAGGATACCATTACCCCGTACAGAAGTCCAAAAATAACAGTCAGCAGCACGAGCGACTGAAAAATACGCTTATGCCTTCTGGAACACATTCCGTTCCCCATCTTCATTCTTTCCCCCCAGCCTTTAAACTTTAAGCCCTTTCTTTTTCAAGCATTGCACCGAATGGTATGCATCGCAACAGGTAGTGGAAAAGTACAAAACAAACAAAAAGAAAAAACCGCTCTGATCGCTCTGTACTTATTGGTTTTGCGCAGTAACTTTTCTATTAACACACATATATATACACACACACACAAATATGCGATCCCTTCAAAATTGTTTTCTCTTTGTATTACAAACTCAGGTAACTATAAACTAGATTGCCAAGTTTATTACCCCACGTCTTCATTGGTTTTACTTTCTGAATTCATCGATGCAACCATCTCACTTTTTTATTTTATTTTCAGAGAACGGGTGTGGGAAATCAACTTCTGTAACACTAAGCCGTTCAATTTAGTGATCTTTGCTGCTCTTTGTAAAAAGCCTGCCTGCCTGGTACCTTGTTCTTTAGTTACGTGTCACCTAGCAGGAGCTACCATCCAACAGAAATTGTGAAGGAAGTCCCACCCACCAGACTGGGATAGTGGATTATCCTATCCCTGGTTTATTGGAAATTGTATTTCCTTACTGGATGTCCCTCATGCCAGTCGGGTAGTTCACTCCAAATACTGAACTGTACTGGAATGATGTTGTTAAGTAAGTTTATTTGTTTGTTTGTTTGTTAAAGGCTGCACGGAAACAAACCTGAGCTACTGAAATGTGACAATTTCCAGTGATTTAGATTGTGTCTTTTGTTTCTTCAATTTGTAACATGTTACTTATTTTAATAAGTTATTGTAAGGTGTTTAAATATGTTACTCTCTCTCTCTCTCTCTCTCTCTCTCTCTCTCTCTCTCTCTCTCTCTCCTCTATATATATATATATATATATATATTATAAAAAGTCTGCCCATGCTGCCTGTCTCCTCTGTCCTAATTCTCCTTGATCCCGCTCCTATCCTTTCTCGCTGACCTGGGAATCTCCGGCACTGGTCTGGTTCTCCTCCTACTTCTGACTGCACCTACCAAGTAACCTGGCGTGGCACAACCTCCACACCTCTCTCAACAGGAGTCTCCCAAAGATCAGTCTTGGGTCCTCTCCTGTTCTCTCTACACCCGCTCCCTGGGTCCTCTCAACACACCCTATGGTTTCTCATACCATTTCTATGCTGATGATGCTCAGCTGTTCCTCTCCTTCCCCCACATGACCCCACCATACCCTCCTGTAACCCTGTCTGTCTGCTATCTCCTGGATGCATTCACATCACCTCAAACTCAACCTCTCTAAATATGACCTCCTTTACTTCCCCCTCCTCTGATCTCTCCCTCCCTCCTCCTCAGCCAAGAACCTTGGAGTAACCCTGGACCCCTGCCTTTCCTACTCCCAGTACATCTCCACTCTCGCACGCACCTGCCAATTCTTCCTGAGCAACATACAAAGAATCCGACCCTTCCTCACCAACTACTCCATGCAACTCCTCGTCCAGGCCCTGGTCCTCTCCCGCCTTGACTACTGCAACTCCCTCCAGCCACCCGTCAGCTCCAGCTCATCCAGAATTCCACTGCTCGCCTGGTGTTCTCTCTGCCTCTCTACTCCCACTGGCTCCCGATCATCGCTCGCATCCAGTTCAATACTCTTGTACTTGCCTACCGAAGCCTTGACCAGACTGCACCCAGCTACCTCCAGACCCTCATCTCGCCCCTACACCTCCACCCAACTTCTCTGCTCCACCTGCAGTAGAAGATTTGCTCTCCTGCCTCCACAGCCCACTCCTTCACCCTCACCCTGCAATGGTAGAACGACCTTCCTACTGATGTTAGGTCTGCCCAGTCCTTGACCACCTTCCGGCACCTCCTCAAGACACATCTCTTCAGACAACACCTGAAAAACTCAACTCTTCTCTTCTGGTCTGTATAGCACTCTGCTTTTAATGCACTTTAACTTGCACTTATTTGCTCCCTATTTTACTGTATTTAATCCTGCACTGAACTCAATCTGTAGTATTTTGTATCTTGCTCTTAACTGTACTGTAATTCTTTATGTATTTTTTGTACACAACTGTAAGTCACCTTGGGTAAGAGCACCTGCTAAAATAATTAATGACAATAACAACAACACATATTGTAGCATTGTGGTAAAATAAAAATAAAGTCAATGGCAATGTCACTGCAAACATAAACAATGACATTTTATTATGAATAATCAACTTTATTTGAATCAATGATTGAAAAAGTTGTTTTAAGGAATGTACAAATCGGTTCAATGGAATTAAAGCCCATTTTCTGCTCAAATGAGGCTTACTTCACTATAAGAACCACAAGCGGGGTAGAACATTTTGCATAAAAATGTGTATAAAACTGTATAAAAAATAAAATAGAGCAAGGCACCATAAATAAGCAAACACTTTAACATAATACTAATCTTATAAATTTAAACACAGATTCATCACATTAAAAGTACTTTTTTATGCCTGAATTTCTTTTATTAAAATGTTATGTCAAGCACTGGACTTTCTTATTTGACTTTTTACTTTGAACCAGTACTTAAATGTGTAACTAACTTCCACATAGCCACAACATTAACTGCATATCATACAAAATAAGGGTAGTTTAGTTTTCACTCAACCAATTAATTATTATGGCAATAAACTAAGTCTACTCGGCACCCTGCTTATTTCTCTCAAGAGATGCATCCAGGTCTCATTAGCTTAATTGTATTCAAACTACTAGCTAAGCTTTACTAAATTGGAGATGGAAAACCATGCTAAGAGAAATGGAAACTAGAACCCCAATTACTATAACCGTTTGCTACACACAACACATGTACATGCAATAAAATTAAGCTAGCTGTATGATATTTCAAGTAAAAAAAATAAAATAATTGGCTTACTGTAAACATTCAACTGGTCCTTCAGAAACCAGGCTATTAGCGGAAACCTTCATTCCATATCAACCCACCTATATTTACAGCTTATTACTAAATACAGTATATGTCATAATATTGAGTGCTTTTTTTTTTTTTCAGTTAAACACTTTGAAATGCACAACTGAAGTTCACACACTTTGTGCAACATTTTTCAGGTGTCCTTTTCGTCACAGAGGAGTGGTTCCACCTCTGGGATTTTACTCAAGGTCACAAAGCTTGGTCCTGTGTATTTGTGCTTCCGATACAGGATGAACTGTGCAGTGATCTGTAGCGTTGTCTTGTAAAGGAATAGAGTGTATGGTCACATAATAAACAGGCATTTACTATGATCCAAAGATGAAACAAATGCTCCCTTGTTTCCTTTGTTTTTGGGAGTTGAGACTGCCTCATGCTGTAATAACCCAACTACAAGTTCATAAGGAAACAGTTCCTCACCCCTTCACAACCAGTGCAGTATTAGACAGTTGTTTCATGTCACACAATTTATTAAAAGCATGCATTAACAGATTTTGTAATTACTTTAGGTTTGTTTTTGTTTATTTAATGATTGTTTTTGCTAGATTTTCTACCTGGTTTCTTGTATCAATCTCTTGGCAACAAATGAGCCCACTGCTCCTGGTAGTTAATAGAATAACAACTCTCACACCCTCCAGCCAAAGTTTAAACGCTTAATCTGAAGCCACATGAAGATGTGCACACCCTCCCTTTTATTGTAGAAGTCGTCGTATTCATTGCTGGAACGAATAAAATCAGACACATTGTGATGCCTCATTACTTCAGAACTGAGAAGAACGTACCATGGTCCAGTGGGCTTACATCATTTGACTTGCAAATTGTTACATCTTAAACTAATTAAAGTATCTGTGGGGTCACTTCTGCTCCAAATGATAAATTAGGATGTGTTTTTCCCTAAAAAAAAAAAAAAAAAAAAAGATACAAAGTAGTCCAGGAAAAGTACCCCGAAGCTGCCAATCAACCAGGCCAAGTGATTGCGAATGAAGACGTTCTTCGGCCCCTTTAGACCAGGTAGTTTCACAAGTAGACTCAGCCCATATGTGCTGTTCCCAGTCATTGCCACGGCAAATAACAAGTAAGAGGTGCCTTCTGTTGACTTTTAAACTGCAAAACACGTTTTTAAAAACAATAAAGAATACAACACGCACCATTGCTGGTAACTTCCCACTAAACACACATAAATTACATTTTTAATAACAACAATACACATTGCAATGCACGGAATGGTATTATTGATGGAATGTGCATTTCATTTTTTTTTTCATTTAGTACTCAAATTTACTTAACATTGCATGTTATAAATACAATATGCTAAACATTTATTGCTGTTTTTCTATTAAAAAGGACATAAATCAAGTAAATCTAATACTTCAGAGTTTATAGAACAGACCTCTGAGTTAAGCATATTTATATCATCACACTTTGCAAGTGCACATTTTCATAAGGAAACACAATTTTAGTTCAATTCATACTTTAAATGTTCTGCATGAAGCAATATTGAAAGTGCTTTCTAGAGTGGCTTTAGAAGAACAAAATTGGAAATACTACAGCCATATATAACGTCTCAGTTTATATGTATTATTAAACAAAGGGTACAATACTTACATTCTTATATAGCTGTGGAAACCGAGATCCAAGGTAGAATATACAGGACAGGTAGCCACAGATATAGCCTTTAGCCTTTATAGTCTATAGAGATTTCCAACAGATCAGTGGGATTCTGTAAAACAATGTACAGCGTTAAACATCTTGCTTCCTGTTAAACAAAACGATGATACACTGTAGACAGACATTAGTAACACATATTCCTGTCAACTTACAGCAGCAAACAACCAAGTGAAATTGCTTGAGATAATCAATACCAAACCAATTAAAACATACAGCTTTATGCCAATATTAATTATTCCTATCCAGTGGCCACTGCTTCAGGCTTACCCTTAACCCAACTAATGACCTTCAAACCTAATTGAAAAGCACAAAACAAAACTGTTCAGTACCAAAGCATTTTTGGTTGAGCACATCTTTTTGAGCCAAAGTCCATTTGGACAGTAGTTTTCTCAGCAGATCAAGTCGGTGGTATTAACTCCTATCTAGTCAGTGGATCTATTTAACGCATAGGTCAGGACATATAGCACACTAGTGTGATAAATAGTTGACCTTCTGCATCAAAGAGTTCCAACTCAATTATTAACCTCAGATTTGAACTTTCAAATTTGAGTTTCTGGTGGTTCCTAACTGTGCACAGCAAGGGATGACATTCCTCTGCAGTACTGCTAAGGGTTGTGGGAGATATCCTGGCATTAACTGCGTCACTGGCTTTTGAAGTAGCGTTCTGAGAAACTCCTCACAAAAGTGCTATGTGTAGTAAATGCACTGGCTCAAAATGGTCTTTCTTCAAAACTATGTTGTAGAAGACACATTAGAAACAAATAAACCAGCATGCAGGTACATAAGTAGTTATTTATTTTATAAGCATGTAGTGGCAAAGTCTTGCTCCAGCAATCAACGTTCTAAAATTAGCAAGACTATAGGAGCTGAAAAAATGCAAACAAAAAAAAAAAAATCAAGCAGATGAAAGCTGTACACTATATGCAGCCTCTTAACAAAAAGGTTATGCTGGATCAAGATACTGCCTTAGCCCAGTACTGTTTATGGGGATTCACAGCACTGTACCACTAACCATATGTGCATTTAATACCTTTGTTTCCTGTACTCTGATAAGTCTTTCAGGTAGCACAACAGCCACCATTAGCCACCCAGCTTAAACAGATCCACTTCAATAGAGGGATTTCTGAAAGGAAAACATTGGAAAATATTCTATACAGCATGCTATGTATGTGCTGTAAACAAAACACACAGTACACAGGCTCAGATCCTCACATTAACGCAACAGAATGGGAAAAGACATAAAATGGATTCTAGGAAAACAAAGAGAGTGCACTGACTGATTGGAATTGTTTATATGCTCTACTCTACTATTAGCATCCTGATAAACAGGGAGCTCGGAGACATGTTCGAGATGTTTCATCGACTTATTCTAAGGATATCATCTTACATCTATAGGATGTTCTGGTTACCTCGCTAGAAAAAAAAAATATTGCTGCTCTAGAAAGAGTGCAAAGAACAGCAAGCAGAATTAGTCCTGGTTTAAAAGGCATTCACATGCAAACAGGCTAAAAGAATTGAATCTATTCAGTCTTGAACAAAGACAACTACTTCGTGATCTGATTCAAGCATTCACAATTCTAAAAGGTATTGGCAACGTCAACCCAGGGGACTTTTTCGACCTGAAAAAGAAACAAGGACCAGGGGTCACAAATGGAGATTAAATAAAAGGGGCATTCAGAACAGAAAACAGGAGGCACTGGGCACTTTTTTTTTTTTTTTTTTTTTTTTTTTTTTTTTTACACAGAGAATCATCTGGAACCAACTCCCCAATAATGTTGTTGAAGCCAACATCCTGGGATCCTTCAAGAAGCTGCTTGATGATATTCTGGGATCAATAAACTACCAACAACCAAATGAAATGAGAAAAATAAATAACGCTTACTTCGAGTCTTCTGATTCTGTAGTTTATAATAAAGAAACTGGGAGATCATAATTACATCCATGCAGATGTAAAAGATAGCAGTAACAAGCTGGGGGGGAAATGATATGGAAATCACTTACTGAACTTTATGATGACAGAATGCCTGGAATTTAGTTTTAACAAAACAATGTACAATAGACCGTTTCATTGATTCACTTAGTTAACCTTTCAGATGTTCTTAATTGCATGAGTTATTATTCTTGCAAATAATATGGATTTAAAAGCTTACCCTATAACTCATTAGGTATTTGATTTATGAAGCATTTAGTATTTTATACACACAGAGGTTGATAACACTTGTCTGATGTTCCTAATTTGTCTTCACAAGACAATGGGTGCTGTGCTGAATAAGCTTTGAATCACAAGCAATAACTACAGCGTGCATTGGGTGTATGGGAAGAGAACAGACTTCCAAGCTTTACTTGATGAACTAGATACACCACAGTGTGAAGCAGCGATAAAAAAAAGACCGCCCACCACTGTACAACATTTCTCCTAATTTCTTAGCATAACCCCTTTCATGGAAAGCCCATATACCTTGACAGTCTGGAAGTTTCTATTTTTTGCAGGTATATGCTTTAATTGTACATCTGCTGCTTATATAGTAGGTTATATATAAAATACGTGAATAGTACCTACCTGGCATCCCTATAGCCTGTGCAACTGTGCACCAGATGTTATTTGACACCAGAGCGATACTGTGAATTTTAGAACTTTACGTTCTAAAATTCTGCCGCTGCAACATTTTTCCGCAACGTAATTTTTTCATCAACGGGTGTTCACTCTAACCGAAATAAATGGCAAGCGATATGTGCGCCATTTTGCCGCTCCCCGCTAGCAGTGCCGCGGCACTCATGTGAGTCATGGGCTTTAGGAAGAAAGAATCTCTCTCCTGGCGACGCTCCCAGTACAGGTCAAAAGGGAAAAATATTACCCTATTTTATTTACCAATGTGTGAACAAAAAAAATTATCAAAACTACAGGTATATGGTAAAAAAAAATAATAATATAAAAAAGACTGCATTATGGACAACATGTCATGCAACAAAGTGAAGAGACATCGTGTTTCTGGTTAACACTGCAATCACTGCAGTGAAAGCAGAAAATCGGTTTGGATTACCATTTAAACAAATATTTTGTTACACATAAAACAAGCACTATCTAATCCATCGGTTATCAAACTGGAGTGTGCGTACCCTTGGGGGTACTCGAGCTGTCCTCGGGGGGGGTGTTTCACCAATATCCAGAGGGGAACAAACAATGCTACATTTAACACAAAGATTATTTCACCTAAATAGACAGATTGATAGATAAATAAAATACACAGATGATTTTTACAATCATATTGGTTCTGTGTTTTATATGTCATTGCTGACTGCTGTTTGACAGTCCAGGCTGCGCTTACCTTTTCTCTTTGCAAAATATCAGCACAGTGCATGCCTGCTGGCTCCATCTGCTCTAAACTATCTTAGACAACATGGGGAAGTGCTGATACTCACACGGCGTTTGGGAATGAAGAAATCAGAAGACCTTTGAAGCTATTCTTTTAGCTTTAAAAGATGAACTGGAACAAACGTATGGGAGTTAAATGTACACTGTACTTACGGCAAAGAAGCAAAGAGAAAAGAGACCATGGAGATGAGTCCAATGACAACACTGCAATACTCCCACACACTGTCCACACACTCCTCCAACAGGTACATAATCCACAGAGTGCCACTCAAACACAGATGCTCCCCCACCATTGGACTGACCTTGTAGACATGTGAAGGGAGCTTGGAATGGAGCTGCAGATCAGCCATTCTTCCACTTTATGGAGACAGTATAGAGATATGCTTTCTTTACCAGGCAATGTCCTGTTTGCTCAAAACCCCCCTTGATGACAATACTTGTTGTTCTTATCACACCTCAGCATACAAGCATACGCTTCTGTCATTTCTCTGGCCTGTCATATAAATAAAAAACAAGTAGTTAGAACCAAGATATATGCTGCAGTATATTCACACTGAAGTATTCCCAAGATTTGGAAGTCATCACAGGGATGGAAATAAGACTCCTATTGCATCGCAGTAGGGGTGAGACTATTCATTGTGTATCAAAGCATCGCGATACTTTACAACATGTTAAGGTACACGTTTATGTATCGCGATACAAGCTTGAATGAGTATATGCCACATTTACTAAACTGTAAATCACGAAAGGGTCTTGGTTGTCTCAATGCAAACTCCGCTTGATCCTAGACATAGCCCACAGTGCAACGAGCTGGCCAGACGCTTCTGAATTTAAGCGGGAGTAGAGGAAAGAATGTTTTGTTTTCTGTATTCCATTGCTAGCAAGCAGGGAATACTGACACTGTACTAAAGGCTTCAGAACTGGTTGCTGAAACACTGCCTGGCCAATGGGATTTTAAACAGCTGTGATTCTGTCTGTCATTTGTAAGGGAGGCTATAAGAATTTTGACATTTATCTGACTTGACTTTTTTCTGCATAAAGAACTTGTTTCCTGTAATGCTATTTATTACAGATGGCAAAGCATATCGCATTTTTACATTTAAGAGTTTTATTTTATATTTGTTCACCTTACAACGCTGATGTACATTAAAAAAAAAAAATCACAACTTAAGTTGAATCCGACATCACAGAAATGCTAGCTGACATACTGCTGTGTTTAAACTCAAACAGGTGCTATACTAAGTGGTAAATACATATAATTTATTTTCAACTGAATCTATGTATAGATCTGAAATCTATTTAAATGGTTATCTATTAATTTGCATTACAGTTCCGTTTTAAACTCACCAGGTGTGGATCAAACTGCCTAGACCAGGGCTTCTCAAACTCGTCCTGGGGACCCCCTGTGGCTGCTGGTTTTCATTCCAACAGAGCTCTCAGTTACTTAACTAAACCTTTAATTGAACCGATCATTTGCTTAATTATACCTTTTTACTTGTTTTCACTTACAAGCACTTTCAAAAGTATTTAAATTTATTGATATAATAAACAGATAATTCATTATATCATAAACAGTTGCACTCTAAAATATTTTAATTGACCTCGATTTTCATTGTCTTATTATTATGTAGTATTATTATATTATCTTATTATCAATAAAATGGTAAATAAATCTCTCCTGTGGGTGAAAATTAAATGCAAGCTCTTTTCAAAGCTAAAGGCTCGTTAATCACTGATCTGCTTTTAGTTCTACAAGCAGATACGATCTGACGTCATTAGTTTGAATCCCACGCGTCACTAGTACTGTGAACTCTGCCACCTGCATCTGGCGTGGGAATTAATATCACCTAGACTTTGCGAGAGGAAATTCCTAATGGAAATCTCTATGTAAAACAACACCTGTGTTATTATTGTCCGTTGCCCGGGGTTATGCACTGTGGATGACTAGTGACGATTAATTAGTAGTATTATTCTTTGAAAATGCTGCTTATATTAAATACAAAAGTACATTTTTACAGTATGGGACGTTTCACAATTCCATATAAAAAATGCTGGAATCTCCAAAGAGTTAACCGAAATTGAAGAAAATTGGAATTAATAAATATATCTACATATTATATGTTATTATATCCCCTTTAAAAGAGATTATTAAATAAATATCATTCGTGTATACTTGTATTTATTTATGAGAAATAGATTAAAAGATAATACAAAAAAGGAAGGGTGGTTCGATTAGTGAAACTTCATCCAGAGAGAGAGATTAGCAAATTGATTGCATCTCATTCATTTTTCACAAACCTTCCATAGAAGTCTTCATCCAGGTTCGTTTGTACTTCTCCACAGCAACATCCCATTCCTGGTGATACTGTTTTTTGTTTTGTTTGTGTAATTTGCCTCCACCTCATCTGCTTTTCCCCATACGGCAATAGTTGATGCTTCAAAGTATAAATGTTGTTCAATAGAAACAGCACCATCTACCGCTGGAAGGACCGAATACTCTTTGCTTCGCCGAACTGTTCATGACTGTTAAAATAGTTCCTATTTTAAGTGCTTCTGTATTATTTCGGTGACATTGAGGTGTTCTAAAAGTATCTGTAATGTTCATTCTAAATGTATTGCGTTCCAATTCGATAATATTACAAATATGTTCTAGAACAGGACTTCCACCTTATTACGTAGTTGACAAACCTCGTTATTTATTAATTAAATACATTTCTAAATCTGAACCAGAAAGAAATGCACAAGATCAACACCTAGTTAACTTTCCAATAACAGTTTAACAGCACAACTAAAATACTGGACCAATAGATGGCAGTATTATCCAGCAAATTCTCTATTATCCAGCCTACACCCCCTTTCAAAATGTTCACCTTCTGTTGCCTCATAGCCTGGAATTAAAATGTTTTTTTTCCCCATTTATCTACACATCCTAATCCACAACTTCCAAGTGAAAAAAAAAAAATATTCTAGAAATTTGTAGAAAATTAATTAAAAATAAAAACTGAAATAGCTTGGCTGGATAAGTGTCCACCCCCCTTGTAATAGCAATCCTAAATTAGCTCAGGTGTAACCAATCGCCTTCAAAATCACACATCGAGTTAAGTGGCCTCCACCTGTGTTAAACTGTAGTGATTCACATGATTTCAGGATAAATTCAGCAGTTACTGTAGGTTCTCTCTGCTGTGTAGTGCATTTCAAAGCAAAGACTCAACCATGAGCATCAAGGCGCTTTCAAAAGAACTCTGGGACAAAGTTGTTGAAAGGCACAGATCAGGGGATGGGTATAAAAAAATATCAAAGGCCTTGAATATCCCTTGGAGCATGGCCAAGATGATTATTAAGAAGTGGAAGGTGTATGGCACCACCAAGACTCCGTCTAGATCAGGCCGTCCCACCAAACCGGATGACCGAGAAAGAAGGAGACTGGTCAAAGTATGCATGTGACAACAATATCCCAAGCACTCCACAAAACTGGTCTGTCTGGTAGAGTGGCAAGAAGGAAGTCATTACTAAAGAAAGCCCACCTTGAATCCCATTTGAAGTATGCAAAAAACCACTCAGGAGATTCTGTAGCCATGTAGTGACCAAGCCCAACAGATTCACAGCTGTAATTGCTGCCAAAGGTGCTTCCACCAAGTATTAACTCAGGGGGGTGGAGACTTATCCAATTATGATCTTTAAGTTTTGTATTTTTAATACATAATTATTTTTCTCAATAAAAACTTTTTTCCCTTTAACAGTGTGGAGTATGGTGTGTAGATAAGTGGAAAAAAATTATCATTTAAATGCATGAAACTCTGAGGCACTGACACAACAAAATGTGAAAAATGTTCAAAAGGGGTGTAGACTTTCTATAGGCACTGCATATATATATATATATATATATATATATATATATATATATATATATATATATAGAGAGAGAGAGAGAGAGAGAGAGAGAGAGAGAGAGAGAGAGAGAGAGGTAGATTACAGTTATTATTAATAATAAAACACCATTTGTGGTAAACACTTTTGTGATATTTTATTATAATTATATTATATTATTATTTATATTTTCAACCTGTAAATAAAGATATGCGTATATATATATATATATATATATATATATATATATATATATATATCTAGATATATATATATATATATATATATATATATTCAATTTGATTATCACTGTAGATAAACACCACAGAAATATGCACAGCCGACTGTGCTTTACACCTGTCTGTCTCTACTACTGAAATATGGCAAGCTATGCACGAGGGTGCGCTCTTTCCCTTTGTCCCGTTGGTAATGGGATGTTATTTGAGTAGCTTCTGAACAGAACAGGCATTATTGCCTGTTTGAAGAAATATACAACTTCGACTAGTAATGTAGTTTGGAGACGTTTGCTGAGAAGAAGAAAGTAAGTTGCAATGTTATTGTTTAACAATACACACAAATGCCAGAGATAGCCGGTGCAGTCTCCCAGCACAGCGAACCAGCTATAACGGGGAAAGTAAGCAGGTAGAAAGCTATTGTTTCAATGGAACTAAATAAGCGACAGTTTGTCGATGCATTATTTTGTAATTCTCATTTTTGAAATGCACGGGATTTGCTCTATTATTCTGCAAAACGCCCGTGTCAGTTTTTGTTTATTTGAAAGCTGCCGAAGCAATGGCTGTTTCCTTGTGTGGTTTCTGTGTTTTTGATTGTTTATTTATTTGTCGCCATTTTAACAGTAAGTATAACTGTACTTTGTTGCATATAAGTTTATTAAAACGAAATAACTGACATGTAATTTCTTATGTGGTAAGTATTCATTACCAAGCTGCTGAGCTAAAAAAAATAAATAAATAAAATAAAAAAATAAGTTTTAGACATAGATATGTGTTCGACACTGTACTTCTGACATAAAAAGTTAGCATTTCTTTATATACATTTCTCTGCCATTGCTGAAGGGCTATGAGGAAAGCATAGAAATTAAGTGTAAAAGTCTGTACGCAGTTAAATACAGATACGAGCTCTCAGGCGATGCCTTTACACCTGGAGCATTGTGCCTAGAGAGAAGCTACTGTGACCATTACTGTGTGTATGCTAGGCTATGAGTGGGGCACTGTACACACCGGGGTCAGCCTCAGTGACAGATTACCCAAAACGTGTTGGCATGAAGTTGGCAACGTTTAGTTTGCAAAGCTGCGTCCAGCTTTACTTTACTTTACAACTGTTAACCTTTGCATGGCCACTGGGATGTAATGCAGGCCCATGTACTGTACATACATACAAAACACACTGGCCAATCATTTTGGAGGGTAGGCTAGCCTACCCCTGCTGCATTTGCCAACACTGCTGAATATTTGTTATGATGACCGATTTGTTATGCAAATTAACTACTCGCCCTTATTTTGATGAACATGTGCATGAGATTGTATTCCACATGCCCTGCTTGCAGGCTATGGGTCATTACATATCCATGTAACATCTCTAACATGTATTTCATATTCTCGAAATATGCATGCTGTACCTTGCCTGTTTACTGTACACTTGGGAAGGTAGCCAATAAAATTAGCTAGTACATCATTTTTTTTTTTTTTAAATAATGATTTCAAAGTTAAGCTGTCTATGCAGATGGCATAGCCTTTCATAAAACTGCAATTATTACCATAGATCATAAGAAAATGTAATTTTTGTAACCCATTCAGCTATAATTTTGAGGGGAATATGTAACATGTTATACAGCGAGAGTAAACTGGATGCTTACATGTTTACTGCTGTTTTAATGTCACCGTGTAGTGCTGCTGTATGGGACTGCAGTGCTGACTGAAAGTTTGCCCCCCATGGCTCCATATTGTTTTATTAGTTTCTTTCACAGCCTTCCAGAGCACAATGATGCAGTGTTACTGCTTTAGTTTCAAAGCGTCCCTGAATAAAAACGTAGGCTGGTTCAGGAGCTGGGCCTATTAAAAGATTTATTGAGAAGAAGTCCCATTGCCTGTCAGGCACATGGAAACCCACGGATCACTATAGTGATAGATGTATAATTGCTGTCTGGATGGGGCTGTGCGGGAGAGAGGTACTCCAAGCCACTGGAATTTCAACATCACTTCAGCTTTTAGGAAATATTTATAATCCTGCATCCTGAAGATTTATGATGTAAGTCTTTGAATAGTCAGAAAAGTTTATACACATATATGTTTTATATAGACTGCAGTATTCCCAAGATGTGTGACTTTTCAGAGTGTAGTCATGTGTTTATACAATGCATAAGTAACCATGAAGTTTGTTTGAACAATGTTTATTTTTTAAAACTTGGCTATTTTGCTAGCCCAAACAATTTACATTTTAATGTCACTTTTCAGGAAGTAGTGTGTCTGATAAATAACTTTAACTTCAGTGTTTCTCCTGGCTATAGCTTTTATGATTACTCTGAATCATTAATATGTCAGGCACACAGGGCTCTCTGAGAAGAAGTGTTTAGCAAAAATGCTGTGCCGTTGATTTTTTGTTTTGTTTTTTAAATAACGTAATGCTGTCGTTTTCTAGTTATTATGCGTAGGATTAGTTATCCTTCTAAAACTACTCCTTGTCAAAGTAATTGTATTTTAAACAAATTTGAAAAACTTATCATGACATAAAAGAACTGGGAAGAGGGTAGAGAACAATAGCTGGTTTGTGGGAGCAGTGTAAGTGTATGCTGCTGATCCAGTGGGGACAAACGTTCAAGCCGTGTAAAGGGTTTTTTTGTTTAGCCAAGAGGATTTTTTTTTTCAAATGTCTTTTTAATACAAAACAGCATTTAAAATATTATAATTTCCCCACACAAAAGGAGCAAAAAGTCAAGTCAATACTACTGTGAATGTTATTAATTATGTATTTATGAGGTGTTGTCAGCCATGAACAATTTTTAAAAAATTAAAACAGAAACAGTGTGCAAAAGGATACCTTGCCAATAATCTTGCAGTTTTAAGAATTGTTCCGTTATAAAATAATATGGCATGCTATCAGTAATGTTTCTGCTTTTGTTTACATAGTAAGATGCATGCAATCCTTTTTTGATTACCAAAGAAATGTTTGAACTATTTTATATGAATAGCAGCTTATGTGCTTGCTGTGCAAATAGGAACTTTAAGAACTCCTCAATGTAAGATCATTTAAATTCTTAATTTCATTTATAGTGAAACCCATATAAAACCATCGTTACTATGCAGTCTATTATACTTGTAACCCTCTTTACCATGGTTAAGCATGTTTTTATTATTCGCTATATGGGTTTGTTATTTACCGTGCTGTACAATTCTGTAATCTTTAAATGAACTGTTGGAATAGTTGTTTTACTGTGCACAGTGAATAGAAAGCAGATGTATTTATACTCTAAGTTACTTTAAAGCACATTTTCTTATTCGTGACGAATGAGAAATGTGTTTATTCACATATTACATATTCATTTTGAATTACAGAGCTTATAATTTGAATGGCATTCTTCTCTAATATGAAAACAGTTTATCTAACTCACAAGCCTGTGTGTGAAGGGAGTTAAGTTTCCTAGAAACTGTTAATCATATTTGTTAAGATGCATATATTGTGCTTTGACTTACCAGCGGGGATAGCTTATCTGGGAGCCACACAAAAACCCATTGTGTGCTTCCTTTCTGCCCTCATTCATGTGGGGGTCTCCATACTAACCAAGCTGTACACATGACTAAGAGTTTGAAATGTTCTGTTACAGACTCCACAGAGTTTCATTCAGGTTCCAGACCACCACAATCTGGTCCAGCCTGCTCACCTGACTACCAGTCTACTTCAAACTTACTTCTTGGTGTTTTTTTTTTTTTTTTTTTACAGTCTGCATGCCTCACATTCTTTACTCATGGCACAGTGATTGATTGTAACTAGTTCATTGTTTGAGCACTGAATTCCATAGCTTTTCACACGTTGCATCCATGGTTACTGTGTGTAACAGTGCAAAGACACAAGAATTGTGGGAATATCAAGTATAAGGCTGGATGAAGTTTAAATGTAATGAGAACCTCTCCTGGTACAACCGACAGGTAAAACAATAATTCCTCAAAATAAAGTACTGCATAGCAAGCTATTGGTGTCTAGAATGGTAAAATAGAATTTGCACCTGCATAAAGATTTCATAATAACAGACAGGTGAATAGGAAATACAACAGGGCAGATAGAACAGGGACAGAATCCATGACATGTACACTTTCTTCTGTACTATCATTGTGTTTAAATTATCACTGGCTCTCTGGGTATTATTATTATTATTATTATTATTATTATTATTATTGTTGTTGTTGTTGTTGTTGTCTTTGTGGTTCAACTTTAGACCTATGGCTTTACTAATAATCCTAACAAACTATAGCTGTTGTATAGTAGTGTGACTTTTTTAAAGGGTAATTTGCCAACAGCTGTAGTCCTGCGACGCCCTCCGGTCCATTCAATCAATATATTACTTAGCTTTAAGACATTCAAAGTGATTTTGTCTGTCACATTTCAGTTCAAACCAATGGAGAGATTAAAAAGAGCACTTGATACATCAAGCTCAGAGTACAGCCCTAACTGGGAATGGCATGAACTGGGAGACACTGGCATTTGCAGATTGGACGGGAAGCATTACTTATTTCAAACCAAATCTTGCACACACAGTGTGGTTCAGTCTATGTCATGTTTCTCTGCTTTGAGTTACAAAAGGCTTTAGGCATTCAGAAACTCACATGGTAAATGGCATTTCCTCAGCACATGCTTACCCCAGCGGGCCAGACAGATGCAGCTGAATTTGAAATACCAGTGGGATGAGGAGGTCCAAAACTCTTGGTTGAAATGCCAGTGTGTTTGAGTGCCCTTAGCAGTCTAGTCCAGTTTAGTTAATTTTGTCTGTTTTGTTTAGCGTTTGTTTTTGGCTAACAAAATTAGAGATTAAAGCAACGTCTTTGTTGCCCATTAGCAGTAGAACAATAACCAAATGTGTGGTTTCTTATTCGCTTTAATTAGGTGTTTCGTACACTAGAAAATAAACAGATTATGAAATATTTTTGGCCAGTGTAAGTGACTTAGTGAGAAAAAAAAAAATTATACAGTTCAGTACCTTCACAAAAGAGTACTATACTGTTGCAGGATGAAATAGACCTCTACACAAATATGTCCCCTACTGACATTGTTATACAAGTAATTTGTTTTTCCAGTGTAATTGCACTTATTGAAATTGATTGTATTGACTGTCTGGTCATTTTGTTTTGCAGATGGGTGTTACTAGATGGCAGCTGCTTATTTGGTTTTACATTTAATACAGCATTAGTGGGTTTATTTTTTCAGCTGGTTTTGCCCAACAGCAGTTGCATAGTTTAGAGTTTTATAGCTTAAAAATGGTAGCTGTGGTTTATTGTGAATAATACACCATATTATTATTTCTAACCAACCAGATCAATCTGGTGCAGTTGGTGACGTCATCAACACGCAGGACAATTTATTTTTAACAGATTGCTACAACAACGGTGGAAACTGAACAGTAATGCGAGAGTGGAGTAGCCTTAGGTAGGTAATCGAATAGTATGTTCTCTTTATTAATTGAAGTGCCTTTAATTCAAAAGCTCATTATTACAGAGGTGACAGCAATGACATAGACTGCAAGTTTGTATTCATCGTTGAGTGGCACAGTGGCAGAGTGGATAGACCCTGTGCTGCGGATAGCTTCCTGGGAGCAGGGGAACCCAGTAACAGGACTGTGCACGTGTCTGACGTACAGTATAGAATATTTACTGTTGGTTTGTCTTTTGTTTTGTGGCAGGGAACAGGTTAATTCCCTGCTGAAAATGCAGGACCCTGCTAAGAATTTAGCCAGTTCAGGTAATCTAATTGGGCAGCTTAGTTAATGTTTTGATCAATTGTCTGCACTGGCCGCCTTCTATTAAACAGGGAGCTCTGCTTGGCAGCTCAGTGTGTGTTTGAGGTGTGCAGAGCCCAGACCAGAGACAACAAAGTCTCTTCGTTTGGGGTTATATGTTGCGTTTTGTAGAGCATGCTTGCTGACTTGTTTGTGAAGTTTTGTTTTTTTCTTTTTAAACAAAAAAAGGAAGTACACTTGAAAATAAATGAAAGCGATGAACAATATAAACTCATTCTTAAGTCTTTTTACCTCACCCCAGTCTGCCTGACCTGCTTCAGGCACTTTTAAATGTTTTACATAAAAAAAAAAAGTTTTATAAATCACTGATTAACAGACTATGAGACGTTTGACTAGGACCTTGTTGGATGACAGTAAGCAATATCCTCAAGAACTGTGCTGGTTAAAACAGAAATAATTAAAAAAAAACAATTAAAATAAATAAATCAGTTTCGTGAGTTATTATTTTAAATGACCAAAACAGATTTTTAAAATATTATATAAAATATAGTCTATTTTGCGACATGGCATTAATCTTATTGTTTTATTTATTTATTTATTTAAGCAGTGAACTGGAATTGAAAGTTGTTGAAAAAGTTAATTCACTTTCACGCCAACTTAGTATGTTATTGATATCATTTTGTTTTTCAGCTGAACGGGAAATGTATTGTAAATTGTTTTGGTAAATGGACAAAGTATAGATTTATTGCACAGTCTATAAAAAAATGTAGTCAAATCCCTATAGTTAAAAACAGAAAAGTAACTCATGAAAATAAAATGTACTCTCTCTCCCTTACCTACTTTCTGTTCATGGTTATCCACGAGAAAGTCTCTAGACACATATCTTATCATTTTATGCTCTTTTGTTTTCATGTCGGTAACACCCATGTTGGCCTGAATCTGTCCATTCAGTGAGCTTTTCAAATAGCCTGTGCAAGTATTTCTGACATAGTGGTATTGGTTATTGCACGTGCAGGTGCTTTAAATAGTGCATCTCAGGTGCAATATATACAGGATATAAAACAACAATAAAAATAGAATGGAAAGATATTTAGTCAAAGTTAAAACGATTTCCATTTCTGTTTCAGATGAGGCATGAAGGTCTGGATCTTTTAGATTTGGTAAGAAGCGAAGTACAGTACCAAAAAGCACAATGCTCTACAGCAATGGCTGTCTGCAGCCAACACTTTAATGAACAGTGTCCAACGGGCTATCTGCAGATGTGGATTATGCACAGAGTCAAATGAACATCAGTCATGCATCACCTGTTCAGTCTGGTTCTTGGACAAAGAGATCTGTCACGTGCAGGGGACCTTTTCTCTCTGAAAGATACTGAGATAGAAGACAGCTTATCAGAAGCGCTGGAAGAAATTAAAACAATATCTTCCTCAGCAGTAAGTACTGGATTACTTTCTTGCATTTCATTAAAAAGCTGTATTTTTTCCCCCAGGTAATTATTTATTAAGCCAAATTATTGAATTAGAATTTTGATCACTTAAGTGCATGTAATATATAATTAGTATATACATATATAATAACAAGGATGGAAATAAGACACCTATTGCATAGCAGTTTTAGCTATTCCAGGTTTTAAAAACATTTGCTTGATTAGCCACAGCCTACAGGTAACAAGCTCAGGTGTGTTTTAATAAACTCATCGTAAAACCAGGAGTGGATCAAACTGCTTTTCAACTGGAGTTGTATTTCCATCCCTGTAATAATATATGAATAATTTCATTGATTGTGAATTGGTTAGCATTAGGATGCATGTTTTGGGGTCCAAGTTCCTCATGTTTCACACATAATATTAACAGTTCATTGTTCATTGTTTCTCGAGGCATCCACACTATTATTACTTCCATTCTGATCCACCACTTGTTCTGCCTTGTACTTGTCTGTTGATAAAACCAAGGCTAAAATGAACCCTCCATGACGACAGTTGTTTGGTGGGCATCTTCATCTGAATAATGCCTATTTACTGTTTGAATGAACAGAGCAGTTCTAAGTCATAAGGAATAATTGTGTAATAATAAGTAACCGCAGTGGAGTAAAGAGTGAAGTGACTCTGTAAATAACAAACCCAACTCTAGTGAAACATAGTGAAAGCAAGTATGGTAAACAATATGAATGATAAATACTTCACAGGAAAATCATAGAAAACCAAACATATTCAGATTTATTGTGATAAGCGTAAACATATTGTATTATTTGAATCTCCAAGGATTACCTAACCAATGATAACGATCAGGCGGTGGTGGAGATCTGTATTACACGCATCACTACAGCTATCCGGGAGACTCGCTCCATAGAGAAACATGGGCTGGCTCTGGTCTCACTGTGGGAATCGTGTCTGGAGTACAATCTGAAACCAGAAGGCAAGGATGAAGACACCCCACATGCAAAGATTGCTTCTGATATCATGAGCTGCATCCTACAGGTAAGCAAGATCCAAGGTAAAGACTGGTGCACCATTTCTGGATTGGATAAAGGTATTTCAATACCATGAATACATGAGCCCTCCAGGACAGACTGCACACCTGTGCTAAATGCTTTACCGTTCTATATTACATTTTATTATAGAGCAAAATGGTGCAGTAAGTAACTTCTAATGAACTGTGGGCTTTGGTAAATGAGGTGTTGTAAATGTTGGCTGCCACAGTTAAGAGCCCGTTTGTGTTCATTTTAGCTGTTATTTTCCTCTATCCATTATCCAGCATCATGTCTGTGTCAGGAAGTGCCGGGATTTGAACTCCCAAAGTTCTGACACAGAAGGTCCATAGGCACGACAGCATTATATTATCTTGAGAGCTTAGATGGATGGCTCATTTCTTCTAAGCTATTTGTTAAGATGCCTTTGATCTGAGATGAGGATTGTTACTGAAATATTTTGTTAGATTTTAGATTTGTTGACCTCTGAATAGTGTGCCTTCCAGGTATTCCTGTGAGGAGCATAGCTAGTAGCACCTCCTGCAGGAAGAAACAGGAATAGCTGTGACTTTTTCTATCTGTCAACATTAACATTTTTTTTCACTGGGAGAAATGCCAAGAGTACAGTATGTGACGGAGTTTAACAAGCCTGATAGCTAGTGAGTGATATGGATGTGCAGCAATGCATATATACAAGTTTACTGTGTAATGTGTAGTTAAGTACAGTATGGTAAAAAAAATTTTGTTTTGGACCCAGATATTCCACGAACCTCTAAGTATCTACTGCACACATAAACCTAACGCTAACCTTTAATTTTCATTTCATACCAAACCTTTCATTTAATCCTAACCTTTTAGTCACTTTTAAAAAAAAATTGCTATATAGGCCCTCCGTGGGACGATTTAAATATTATTAATAATGATACACTTGGTTTCATATATTTCAGTACAGGTTGTATCAAGATATTGCTATTTATAGGATAATTTTTTCTAGTACGCAAAGCAAGAAAAAACTACTTTTAAATGTTTTTCTCAAATGACCCTTTGAGGGCGCTACACTCTTTCCTAATCCTCAGTAGGTATACCCCGTTCCTATAGAGTGTGTCATGTCACATATGTAGGTAATGATGGGAGTGTTTCACATATCTACAGTACATAGTGATTTCTTGTTTTGCAATCCCATTAGTTTCAGGGCATTGTGCAAAAAAAACATGTGTTTTAGGAAAAAATGACAAATTTTGTTCTTGGTTCCTTCTTGTTTATTATAATCTGAAACAAAACGACATTGGAAATGTGAAAAAACGCCAAGTTATCAAAAGTGCCCAGGCATTTAAAGCAGAGGTATCAAAAACACAAGCCAAGTTAGTAGAAACAATTGTGTCAACCATGGCCCCCACTGCTTTGACAGTTATGCCTACTTGCTTGGTGCTGGCCAAGGTTGCCCCAATCGTTTCTAGTAACTTCTCTTGTGTTGTGAAGTTAGAAGAAACAATCATCATTTATAACATATTTAAAAGTACAATAATTGCAAACAGCATCCATCTGCCTGTAATTTTAGGCAACTTGAAAACAGACATCTCCTTGGCTTAGCTTGACCATTTAGCTGTCACTTGCTGAAGCTGATTTTACTGGAAGTATACAGATTCTAGCTACTGACGTTTCATAGAACAAAAGGTTGTTTTTTTTGGTTTTTTTGTTGTTTTTTTTTTATCCCTGTTCAAACTTATGATACTTTTATACCAAATATGTCAAATATATTGTTTTAATGGTGAGTCTATTTAACGAAAGATGTTACACGTTTATATACAAACAACATAGAAATACTGTATACAATTCATATTAGTGCTGTATTTTGTAACAAACTATTGAAAACATATTGGGGACCACAATGAGCGTTACGCTCAGAATTAAAATCTCAGAATGAGGAAGATGAAGATGAATGATTGCTCGAAAAATCAAAAAAAATATAACAAAGCTCGGAGAATTCTCAGCTGGCTGACTTCATCTTTCAAAACAATGCTTGTCTCGGGGCTCCTGAGTGGCGCATCTAGTAAAGGCGCACCACATGGAGTGCAGAGTGCACCCTATAGCTTGGAGATTGCTGGTTTGAGTCCAGGAGTTCCCAGGGGGCGGCACACAGTTGGCCAAGCGTCGCCCAGGTGGGCAGGGTTCAAGTCAGCAGGGTAATCCTCGGTTCACCGTGCACCAGCAACTCCTGTGGACATCAGGGCGCCTGCAGGTCTGCTGTAGAAGCCACTCAGATCTGTGTTGTCCTCCGGCACTATGGGTCTGGTGGCTTCACCGTAGACCTGCAGCGCAAAAAAAGACGGCTTGGCAGGACATGTTTCAGAGAACACGCGTGTCTGCCACCATTTCCTGAGGCAGTGCGGGAGCTGCAGTGGTGAACCAGTGGTGTAGCACTGCCAGTTAACACAACACACTTGCAAACTGAAGGGTGTAGGTTCAAATCCCATGTATACCAGACCTTTTTATATTCATATAAAGAAATATTTTTTTTTTGCAGGCAAATGTTCCATTTTAAAACAGAATTAATATAAATGACATAGACATCAAAATAAATGCGTTCCCCAGTATAATTCCATGTTGACAGAATATGTTAATTTTTATTAAACTCGGATGTCCTGTAATATACATTTGTGTGGATAAAAGTGCCTGGAGTCTGCACAAAAATACATCAGGAGAAAAAGGAGATTTTTTTACCTTCCTTTGGCGACTTATTTCACTTACTGTATGACAGGTATTTACTTTTTTTTTAGACATTTCGTGTAAGAGTGTTGGGAACTACAAATTAAACGTGAAATGGTGCTTTTGGCTGATGTACTTTTGCTGCTCCAATACCCTGAAAACACGTAAACTGTCCGTGCTGTATAGATAGTCACTGGCAGTTCTCGCGCTTCGCTGTAACTTGGCGCGAGGAACTACCGTTCCTCTCGATAAATCATTTAAGTAGTTTTCATAAACTTAATGAGTTCCATGAGCATGCAAAACAATGACCCTATTGTGTTATGTAGAAATGCAGAATTTCAAGACAAGGACAGAATCTTGGCATTGTCATTGTATATATATATATATATATATATATATATATATATATATATATATATATATATATATATATATATATAATATGAAATATATAATAGTAGAATGAATGACCACAAATGAAAGTAGGAATATTTTGAATTATAGCAGATATTGGTTGTGCTTTTCCCTATCTACCATTTTAATCTTATTCCCTATTGCTACTAAAAATTGCAGCTGTCAAAGTATGAGCACTTTCCTTACAGTAGCAGACTTGTCAAAGTATCTCCGTTGTACAGAAAGTACTGTAAGATTCACATGCCACTTATAGTGATACAGTAATGTACGCAATTTTTGACCTGTGTTTCCTATCTAAATTGAGGTTTATTGACCGTCAAATGAATTCTGACTTCAAGGCCAGTTTATTTTGGGTTGACAAGGATTGCTATCAGTGGAACAGCTCTCAATAACTGCCAAGAATACAGATGCACACAGTACTGCATTTGTTCTGTAAAATGAAGAAGAAATTAAAAGTATAATTTGAATTATTATTTAACCAAGTGCAGTCAATGCAAAGCGTTGTTGAAGATACCCCTTGGCAAAAACTTTGACTGATTCTCCCCCTCTGGTTTCCTGAAAGACATATTGGACAGGACATGTGGTATTTTTGCTTTGGCCTGTAGTGAAAGATAATCAAAGAAAGAGCACGCTCTGGGCTCTGGAGTATTACAGTGTTTGTTTGCAGAGTGACGGGTTTCTAATGTTTTCCATATTTCACATGGTTTGTCTCGCTGCCCTTACCATTCTGGGGGGGGGTATTTAGAATGTTGGAATGCAGGAAGCAAATAGCAGAAGTAAAAACATTTAAACTGTTTCTAAAGCACGTCCTCCTTGAGCTGTACATCACTGAGAGTAGGTGGGGTGCTTTCCTGCTGGTGGCCTCCTATCTCGGTCTAATTTATAAGGATAAAGCCATGTTTTATGGTAAAGTTGAATGTTTCAGTGGCTCGTTTTCTCTCTTTTCTGATTTAACAGAATTACAAGAAGCCTGCAGTCATGGCTCTAGCGGTGCCGGTGGCGGTGAAATTTCTGTGTCATGGAAACAAGGAGCTGTGCAGGAACATGTCCAGCTATCTCTCACTGGCTGCCATTGCGAAGGCAGACTTACTGGCAGACCACACAGAAGCCATCACCAAGAGCATTCTCCAAGGTACGAATGTAACGGAACAAGGTTATTGTGTTTGACAATTTAGGATGGGAGTGAAGGGATAGTAAAATAGACACATGAGAGGAGAAAAGCAAGTGCAGGAATTCTGTATGTGAAGTCATTACATTTGGGTACAGAAAAGGGCACTGAAGCAAGACGTTGTTGCACAACAATCACAATACTTGCTTATGTTAATGTATTGAAGATGTGGTCCAGATGCTTGCTCTTACCTTAGCACAAACCACTCTCAAGATTGTAAATAATGGATACAGCAAATAAGGAAACAGAGGGGAAAGAACATCACTGCAATAACATTGTTGCCTTCCATGAGTAATTCACCTTTTACAAGCATTATCACCCCGTAACAGGCTGATTTAAACAGTGTTTGAGTTTCAGCAGCTCTTCTCTACTCACGCTATGTTAAGGCCTTGTTTTACATCACCATAGAAACCTAATTCCCTGTGCTGATATGTGACCTTCACATCTGCTTTTAACCCCCACCCCCCCTCTGTGGTCAATAAAGTTTTGTAAGGAAAATGTCACACGTTTTTGTAAGATGTCCATTTTGGCATTAAACTTCATTCAAAGACTGCTGTGTAACGTACAACAGTTGGAAAGCTTAACTTGACCTGAAGTTTATTATCCTTTATCTAATTTATCAAATGTTTGCGGACAAGAGACCAAGGGGTATATTTTAATAACCTATTTTAATAATCTAAATACTGCCGCTAAATACTATAGCACAATATTATTCAAGATGGGTTTTCCACTATGGATGATTATGGACCCACTTTTAACTAAATACACTAAAAATACAGTGAAATGAGGTTCTGAAAAAACAGGTTTAAAATGTTCAGGTTGATGATATTACGATAAACCACTTTATAGAGCATTAAAATAGACCCACAGGTAGTGATGGCGCTTGTGGTGTTGAATTCTGATATTAAAAAGTTAATCATTCATAAAACAAAATCTCTCGCTATTATTCTACCAGAGGGATAAGGCAGTTTTGTTGAGAGTTTTATTCAGATGTTTAGAAAGTTGTATGAATGTGAAATATAGGTTTAAAAAAACAAACAAAAAAAAAAAAAAAAAGACAAAAGGCTTTATGTTTCCAGATTGTTCCAGGGTACTGTGTGCCAGCTTCTGATGTTGTAGGTTTATTTTTTTTTGTTTTTGTTTATTTATTTATTTATTTATTTATTTATTTATCTATACAGGAATTTAACCCATTGAGACCTAGCTCTCATTTACAAGGGGGTCCTGTCAACAAACATACAATAAAACAACGCAATATAATGTGTGGTACTGATGTAATAATTTTAGGAGTCATAAGCAAAGGACATCCACCCGAACATGTGCAGATCCTTAATCAGGTTCGAAACATTTACATGAAGCTCTAAACAATTTACAGAGATCATTTTTAAAACATTTAATCACAGAATCACAGGAACGCAGATTATAGCTGGTATCTACCTATGAGCCAGAGCAGTTAAATAACAAGACACCAGTCCTTTAAGAAACTTGAGCACAAAGCAGTATCGATGACAAAGCCTTCCGTCTGTAAGTGAAAACCAGCCTAATTTTACATGCATCTCGCAATGATGAGTCAAGGTGGGATATTCTAATACAAATCTACAGCATGAGTTTTAAATACGTCTAGTTCATGTAAAGACTGAACTGGTAAATGTAATCCCCATAATCAAGGACAGGAAGAATAGTCGTAGTCACCAGTTTTGATCTGCTAGACTGAGAAAAGATCTTCCTATTTCTAAAAAGGAAGCCTAATTTAGGTCCTCCCTTTGAAATCAGTTTGTCATTATGATGATTTAAATGTAAGATGCTCATCAATCCATACTCCTAAGTATTTATAATAAGGAACTGTCTTGATTATCTCACCTTTCACCCTTTTAACCCCATTTGCTTTCACTCTAATTTATCAGAACCAATAAACAATGACCCGTTGCCCCTAGCAGGAAATACACAAAAACAGTTGGCGTAGAGAGCCCTGATGAGGTCACAGGTGATGTTAGAGAACTACTTAGAGTAGTGATACTTTCGTGCTGTGCTGACAGGAACTAATACATCCTTGTTGCAAAACTATTACTGCAAGCATATCAAAGCACATAGCTTTTACACACACTCCTTAGTCTATAGTGTTTATTATTCCTGATGTTTGTGCAGCTGCTTTTCAAAGAAACATCCTGTGTGTGTGTTTGTGTGTGTCTCAGCCTGAGCGCTGTGCTGTCTTAGAACATCACAAAGATTGTCATCCTATTCATTTCAGTCGGAGATCTGATATCACAGCCATGTACTAAACTGCAGATACTTACTAATTAGTTTTGACTGCTGTTTTGATTGAGTGTTAGAAGTCATGGCTAGCTCTCTAGGGGGTCTTTGCTGTAACCTATTTGATGATGAAAGACTTGGTGGTATGGCGGTAGTCCTGGACCATTTTGGATTGGTGATCGTCTTACCAATTATTTTGTGGATCCACATGCTACCTTGCTTTCCTCTGCAGTAAATATCATACTTTATAAGTGCAGCCTAAAGTGACCAAATGAATTCATAATCATCTGTATGTGTCTATGTGTGTAGCTTCTGTATAGATTAAGAAAGTCGCCATACCAACATACTGTAAACAAGCATTTGGAGAAAATTAGTAGATAACAGCTTAGGTCACTGTTTTTAAAAGCAGTGCAAGGTTTCAGTTAATTCCTAACTTGCCTTGAGGTATAAATCAATTTTTGGTGACTTCAGGTAATAAAGTTAAAAAGCCCAGGTGTTTTGAATTACTTTATTTTTATTTATGGGACACAAATATAAAATACATTCACTTTCATATCATAATGTTGGCTAAACAGAATTTACAATATAACACATGTACTCTACATATTAGAAACTGAAAGATGTTTTTAAGCATTTTATTTGTATTTTTATAATACATCTGAAAACATGTCTAAAATGACACGTTCCAGCTTAAAAAATCCAAACAAAAAATAAAAGACAATAATCTTGAGCATTTAGCCTTGCATTGCATTTGTTCACATCTAAAACTCACAATAAGCTCTCTCCAGTCAGATTGGCAGAGCAGAATCAGAGACACAATTGCAGTTCAGAAATGAGGGGTTTTAAAAAAAAAATATATGATTTAGGAATTCAAAATTATACAATACCAATGAATAACTTCTTTGTAGACAAAAAGAAAAAAAAAAACTTCTCTTTTTAATAGGCTAACAGATGACATGCTGTGGACCTGTTACTGAGTTTAGGAGTTACACGACATAATTTGGCACCTGAACAGCTGGCATTTGGTGTGTTCGGAAATAAAGTAACTGCCCTTTATAAATGGATATTATATCAAATTCCTTTAAAAAATAACTTGTATGTATTAAGTGTCAGAGTTAACTAGTGTATTCTTCTTGTTTTTTAGATTCATTTTGTACCATTTTCTATTTCAGTGACCCCATCCTTGTAACTTTTTAGATATCAGCAGTTTAATCTAGTCCTGTAGTCTCGAAAACTCGAAAAATATTTGGCATGAAATGCCACAATCTTTTTTATGTGGTATTTCTTACGGATGTGTATCTTGGTATATCCACTAGTGGCAGTGTTGCAGGGGGACAGGTTAATGGTTACACTCTGATGTGCCACCTGTACTTACACATGATTCTGAGAGCTATTGAGGCCTGAAAGGTGCTTTCAACTTTTGAGTTTTAACGAGTCACCAGGAATGGATATCTGAAACATGAAATTATACTTAGAGTTACACAAGAAGAATATGTAACTCTGATATTTCACATCCATTCCAATTCCTATCATTTGGTTATTTTTCAATCAATAAATGACAACATATTCATAAAGCGTTTAGCACTGGCACACACATGTATTATCAATACAGAGCGTAATGTGCTCTATGCGGTCCATAGATACATGTTAGTGAACATACTGAACGCCACCATGTGGTAGAATTTCTGTAACACCCCAACCAACCACATTTCCCCTAGTACCACACGAATCCTGCCCTTGAGCTAAGTGGGCTATCTGCTCCCCATCCAGAACTTTGTCCCAGATATTGAATCCAGTCAGCTTCCCAGAAAACGCTAGCTTTTCATCAAAACCTCCTGCACAGCAGCCGTTTTTCTCTTGGCCTAGCTGCAAGATCCCTCCGTCGGGGATTAGGTGGCCTTCAGCCAGCCCTGAGGAGCTAGCCGCAAGCTCTCCGTTTACCCAAAGAGAAGCATTGCCTTCGTTCGAGTTCCATGTGCCGCAGAAGTGGGCCCACTCTCCGACGGGAGCTGCGTTTGCCGCAACAGTTGAGTACGTGTCACCACCCACTGAGAGGACTGCTGCTTGCTGCCTGAGACTAAGTTGAATTTCATAAGGGTTTCTCTTGGTCCCGTAAGAGAAAAGAACCGTTTTGTTGAGCGCATCTGTGACCTTGGACCAGATGCATGCTGTGAACGAATGAAGTGTCATGGGTGCTACAGGGTTGACACTGGCGAAAATCTTCCTGGAGCGCATTGGAAATAACAGAGCCATTTCGCACCCTGCAAAAGCAAAAATTAAAATCAATGAGATAAATAAAAGTGACTTTTTTATTCAAGTCCTTTTTTTAAATTTATTTATTAATAAAAGGTTTGATGCCATTTCTTTTCTCTTTCTTTTGAAGTACATATTCTAAACGCTCTCTAACTTTGAAACACTGTTAAAAAATGTATTTAGAAAGGCTTATTGTTTATTTTAATAGAACCCAGCTTTTCTAAAATGATAAATGTTATGAAATGAATAATTACAGTTAATAATATGTAGTGCTTTTGTGTCTAGCTTAGTTCAGCGTCCTCTTTGGTGGGCTTGGGAAATGTGTGATGATGTCACCCTCCTCTGGCCAACCGTTGAAAGGTGATGAAAAAAATGTATTTGTATCTGTCTGGTATCATTTCCAGATTATTAAAAAAAAAAAACAGTGTTACCGCAGAATATAAGAAAGTGGGTCAGTATACAAAATGTAATTAAAGTCTTGGGCATTACTCCATATGACTACTGTCCGTTACTATAATAGGTACCGAAATGATAAACTGCTTTGAATGCCCCTGTGAGGCAAAGTGGTTGCTCACTTCCCATTGAAAGGAACCAAAAATAAAAAGGTCTTCAATGCATCCAAAATTCAATAAAGTAAATGAACCGGTCTTGGAAAATGACCTGTTTTATTTCATTTTATACTGGTTATTAACAAAGAGACCTGCTTGCATTGTCCATTGGTAATCTAAGACTATGTCTGACTCAGTTCCAGCTGTGGTGTGGCATGCATCACGGTTGTTTTATAGATCTGTTTTCCCACGGCAACAGAGAATTAGACCAAGATATTGAATCAGTTGGATCTTATACAGCATCAGAAATTGTACAATATAGCTCACCACCAGTTAACTACTGACTCAATGTGGAGTATTATTGGCTTCATTCAAAAAACACAAGGAGAATTGCACATTGGCCTCGAAGAAAACTTCAACACTAAAGAATTAGATTGCAGATTCAGTCACTCAAAACATGAATTTCTCCAGATATGATTCAGAGTGGTAGGCATAACTTACTGGGCTAGAGTTTAAAGTTTCTGGCTTCCTAGCTGATTATTTGTATAGTTGGAAAGTCATTTCTGCTTTATAGCTCTCATGACTGGTAGTCTGTGACATGTACCTGTAGTCAGTGAGATTTTCAGAAACTAATGTAATGTCAAAACAATTTCTGCCCTTATCTCATGGACTTATCAATAATACATTTAAAGTGAACAAATTAGTTGTTTAGCTATACGATCACAACCTGTTATTCTTTTTATATTTGTAAGTAAAAAAAAAGTTTGCTGTAATGAGAATAATTAAAAATCCACCAATTTGTAGAGCAGCAGTTAGTTGAGCGTGCGTCCACCATTCCCTCACTGTGCCTCACTCAGTCACTGATTTTATTTATGTAAGGTTAGTCATCATGTGCTATATATGTGAGCAAACAGACAGGGTGTAAACTTACCTGAAGGCAGGAAGTGCTGAGCAACCCATTTCTGGGAAAGCTGTAGTTCAGCTCTGGTTTGCTGAAGATCATAAGCCATGGACTCCATAATGTTTTCTAACCTTGTATAGACAGAGACATCCTGCTGCTTGAACTCTGAATGCAGACCTTTTGCTTCCGCTCCATTCTGCCAGGCGCTCTCAATTTTGCTGAGTCTGTACGCTGTGTCCTGGCTGGCCACAAGCAGCTGTTCCAGGACCTTATAATGCTGGGATTGATGCACGGTGTTGGTATCCCCAATCCTCTCTATGATTTGCATTAACTTGCCTTCCAGTTGCGAGGTTATGCGTGTGCTGGCACTGTCAATGGCGTTAGTGCAAGTTCCAGCAAAGGTAGCCACAAACTGGTGCATTTCATCACGTATGCTTCGGAGCTCCACCTTGATGATCTCATCCACATATTGGAGGAGAATGTTTTCTCTCATTTGTGAGTTCTCCAGCATAGAAAAAAGTTTGTCCCATTTTGTGAGTTCTGTGGACTTACAGGGAGTGGGGGTAGCTGGTGGATTGAATGGAAAAAAAAAACAGAATAGGATTCCAACAATAATTCACAGTATTACAATTCCCTGTACAATAATACATCAGTCCTGCAGTGGTGTGACTGGGTAGATCTGCCCCTGATGCTGTGCAATGATATAGACATTTGTTCCCAAGTTTTGACGGGACATACATGCAAAATTGTAATCTAATTAAAACCTGAATTAATTTGGAATCTGACTTTTTTTTTAAATCCTTTTTAGTACCCTTGCCAGGTAAACTAAATACAATTTAAGTTTGTACTTAAGATATGTAATAAGAGAACGTACGGTAATTAAGTTTTGCTAGCTTGTATAAAACAATTTGTTAATAGATGTTCAAAGAAATTATTTTAACCTTTCTTACCTTCTTCGGGGTCAGAAATTTCATTGTAAGACAGATTTTCATAATCAACCTGAAGAATTCCGTCATCATATTGTCCTATCACCACGGAGGACAAACAGAGAAAAACTCTGAACAATACCTTCAGCATTGTCATGTCTGGGTTGTTCAGCGACACGTAGCTCAGTATGTAGGATCTTGCAGTTAATGCTGAGCAATCTCTTGGCTTGCTTCCTTGGTGTATTTTAACCACCAGCTAAACAGAGACTGTGAGAGCAGCAGTCTGCACACTCTATATAAACACCATATGAGTGACTGAGTGAGTAATGCTTCATTGGCGGTACTACCACGTTGCAGTACCTCTGCTGCTGGGATAGGGGGCTGAGTTTACCAATCCAATCCTTGGAGGTTTTTGGGATGTGTGGGTGGGTATAGAGGGACAGGGGGGGCTTCAAAGGGGGTAATTTGAACTGCAAGGCAACCATAACCACTTCCTCATGAGATTTACTTTTTTTTGTAAGCAATGTAAAATGAATAAGGAACGAGTACAATAAGTTCAGTGTTCAATACACACACACACATATATATATATATATAAATATATATATACTGTAAAGCTAGCTAGAGACTTACCCAGACCACAGTACCACTTTGGGGAAACTGAACAAAACAATCATTCAATCAGGATGCTATAATCATCTCTTTTTCATTTCAAATATTGTAAAAATATATATATGCCTGATGGCATCTAATACACCATTCAAAGGACTCAATGTTTTTGACCTTCGTTGGACCTGATCTTAGTGTTTCCGAACTGGCAAGAAGTAACTTGGGATTAGGCAGGTGTGTTTATTAGGTTTAGTTTTATATAATATATGTTTTCCTTGCCAAAAAAAAAAAAAAAATGGAGGTAAGCTATGAACTGGTGCAGAAAGAAATGGAGCCTGTTATCTACTAATCGTTACAATGTTGAAATACAGTAATTGACATGGCATGTATTTACAGAATGATAGGAAATGATAGGAAAATACTGGTGCTTTTACCTCTGTATTAATATAGTTGGGCTTTTCTGAATGGTTCATTTATTGACACAATATTGAAAATACTGTTTTTGATGTTTGGATATACCCTGCAAACTTACTGTGATTGTAAAAGTGGTTAGTCAAAAAATATTTAATCACAAGTGCCTTCTAGTCCACCACATAATACAATATAAATATCTCATTTGCAGGTGTTTTATTTTATTTCTTGCTGTTTTTATTGACACTAAGCTAAACATTTTCCTAAGCTGCTAATAGTGTTCAGTTTATTTAGTCTTTATACAAAAGAAACCTTCAAATGAAAGATCGAAGAATTGCTTCCAGATGCCAAATTATTGTCAACAACATTCTGTTCCATGTTGAAGCACCAGGGGACAAAATGTCTTTTACTGGACCATGTGTTGGTCAACATATGCCATGTTTCTTAAATAGCATTTGGACTGATTTTTATGTATATATATTAAAAAAAAAAAACCTACAAAGCACTCTTAAGAAACAGTTAATCAATTGCTGCTACAAACACCACAACAAATTGGCACATATTTGTGACTTTAACACAGTGAACATGTAGTTTTGCAGTTGGAATGAAATCCACTGACAGTGCTCTCCTAGGAATTATTCATAATCGAAACTAAATGGAGAAAATTGTTTCTGTTTATTGGCTATAAGCACAGCATCTTAGGTTTGATTTTTTTTCTGTCTATTGATTCTGAATCATTCACACAGCTAACTATATGCTGCTGCGGGTTCTGCCCTCCGTGTATGAGAAACAGCCGCAGTCCATCAACACTCGCATACCCGAGCTGGTGGAACTGATGCCCCGGCTGGAGCAGCCTGAACAGCAACACCTTCTCAGACTGTTACAAATGGTTGCCAAGCAACACCCTCAGGTAACTACACCTGGAAAACTGTGTATTTAGTTACCTGGTAATATGTGTGTACTTACACATCCTTACAATGTTTTTATTCATAGTTACAATGTACTTGATGTGTAATTCTTTTCACTAGATATATGTAAATAATTGTATCAGGAAAGGGTTAGGGTTAGAGTTAGGCCTGGGACATAAGTGCCTGTTGAGTTTTCAGTGTCCTTTGCTCAACTCAAAGTGAAATTAGATAATACCAATGTAATATAAAATGTCACGGTTTAACTGAGTAACTTTTATGTCTGCAAAGTCCTGAATAAATGTAATGTTTTTTTTTTTCTTCTTGCTGTGCATTCCTGAATAAGAAGGGGGTTTTTTTTAACTTGTGTATTTGCATTTATAACAAAACTGATCAGTTTGTTTTAGTAGTACTGTAGGTCTTCATTCATTTTAAGCTGCATACTAAAAAATGTAATTAAAATATTTTTGTATACTGTGTACCATCATTCAGTTCAGTTGCTCCAATATTGTTATTCTAAAGAATAATCGCCTCTATGGTATTGTATAGAGTTAGAGTAAAAGGCCAACATTTTCCATGTTTTTTCTGTACGGCTCACAGCCGATGGCCAAAGTAAACATGTAATCCAAGCAAGCATTGACTGTATATACAGTGCATCTTATATTCACGTATCTCCTGATAAACATATTACATCTGGATGGAAAACAGCTTGTGGTAATGCTGTTATAAAAATACCTATAGTCTAATGCACAATCTGAGTACAATTCATCAAATGAAGTCTGTTGAAGTTTAATTTGACCAGATCCAATTACATGTCTGTCTTCATTTAAACTATTTTAATATACAGGTAAATAGTGACTCTGCAAAACACCATGTATATATCGTCAGAGCCTTCTGCAACTTGTATAACCTGAAGACTTTTAAAATGACTACTGCAGTAAATCCAGAAACACAGAAGAGATGGGCGGCTTCACTGCAGCCAATGAAAAGTCAGTTTTAGGTGTGCTGGGCCATTAACTCTTAAGGAGCTCCAATGAAAGGAGAGAGTTCAAGATACACTAGGGGGTACAGTACAAGTTTCTGATTAGGCAATGGGTTTTTAATATGAAATGTATGTTAATTTAAATAAATAAATTTGTTTGCTTGTTGCTTGTTTTTTTACTTTCAGGTGTTGAACAAGTCTGTTTCTTCGTTAATAAGCTACCTGCACGATCCCAACCAGAATGACTCTGTCCTTAACATCCTGCTGGAAATGTCTCTCACCGAACCGGCAGCTGTCGCCTCTTTTCTTCCAAACCTGAAGGCAGTTGGAGAGGATTTTCCCAACCTGCTTGGGCAGATAGCAAAGATCTACGGCGCTGTGGGACACGTCGATGAGGTGGGTGTCAACCTTTTTAAATCAGTGTTTGCACAGAAAGTACATGACTAACATTTCAGCTTTTTAATGGATCTTGACTAATTAGATCTCTTTCAACTGATTCATGTACTCGTTTTAGGTCATAAAATCTGTTGTTCGCTAATCATTTTTAAGTGCAGAATTTCTTCATTTAATTCATCGGAGCTTGACAGTTATAACAGCTTCATGTATCTGTAAATCTCTGTGATTTATTAGTTTGTTGTTCATGTTAGATGTTTCTGTAGCATCAGCTTTTTGCTCTGGCTCAATAGATGTCAGTACCTTTTTGTGTAACCTGATTTCAAAAGGCGTTTGAAAATGCCTTCACAAAATGCATTTCTGGTTTATTGGTACCACTTTGTCCCATAACAAGAGTATCCATCATCAAAAACAAGTTGTTTTTACTGATGCTTTTTTCCCCTAGCTGTTTAGATTGTTGGTAGAATTGCTGGCATTAATTCTGCCGGTTCTATTTAGTTGGTTCATCAGGATCAGAAACAGTATCTGTGCTGCGATTAGCATAGGGACTTTTGTGATATCACTTGGTCTTAAGCCATAAAAAGTCCTCACACAGCCACGCTTTAAGTAACATGGTTTTGAACAGCAAACATTTATCAGCTATAAAACCCATGCAGTGTTCATTCGCTTTTGTCCTGTTCATCATATTCTATATGGTTTGTTTATTCTATTTGTCTTGGATTAATTACTTTTCACAGCTAATGGTGAACACAAATAGTTCAAAATCAGAAAAACAAAACAACCCCATTAGATTAAGATTGTTCCTTGTTGAAAAAATTCAGCATGTTTGTTTTAACCAGATCAAATTACTGTATATGCCTGTCGGCATTCAAACTATTTTAGTATAAATAGGGGACAGGAAAACATGATTTATATAGCATTAGAGCCCTCTGCAGAAATGTATCTGAAGTAAGAATTGGGTCAAATTTGAAGCTTGTTTGCTGTTTCTTAAAAAGAACATTGCCTTATTTGAGCAGTTTTTAAACTTACTCATGTTGCCCTGTTAACCTTGGAATCCGAATGCTGGATTTTTCAGTGCGTAAAAACAAACAATGGCATGAAGACGTTGGGTTTTGTTCTATTGGCAAATACCTGTATAATATAATATACACATTAGCTTAAATTATTCCCTCCATGGGGGTTTCCGTGTGGCGCATCCGGTGAAGGTGCTCTACATGGAGTGCAGGATGCATCCCATAGCATGGACATCACCAGTTCAAGTACAGGCTATTCCACTATCAGCCATGGATGGGAGCTCCCACAGTGTGATGCACAATTGGCCAAGCAGTGCCCAGTGGGGGGGGGAGGGCTTAGGTCAGCCAGGGTGTCCTCAGCTCACCACACACCAGCAACCCCTGTAGTCTGGCCAGGCACCTGCAGGCTTGACTTTAAGCGGCTCAAAGCTGCATTGTCCTCCGACACTGTAGCTATGAGGTGTGTTTGTTTTCTCCCTCCCAAGTCAGTGCAGGGGTGGTAGTGGTGAGCTAAACCTAAATATAATTGGCTATTCTAAACTGGGAGAAAAATGATATTATTAAACAAAAAAAAACAAAAAAAAAAACAATTGGCAACCTACTAAATTAAAAAAAAAATTGTTCCTTCCAACAATTATGAAGCTGTACATGCAAGATCTGCTTTTATCTTGGTTGGGGAACTGCTTTGAAACAGATACAATCACTAAGGAAACATCTGTTTGGTTTGAAGTCACCTGTACTTATGTAAATTAACTCAGGCATGTTTTATTTTCCTGCAAATTAGCATGACTACTGAACAACAGTTTGTTAATCCAAATTAACTTTTTTTTTTTTTCTGGATAGACAACTGAGACAAAAAGGAACATGGAAGATTCTAACTAAATACACCAGGTCCTGCATAGTAAGGGAAAGAATGCTGTGTTCTGTTGCCAGTGCAATGAACAGTCTACATGAAACATGAATTACAACAAAGACTGCAATTCAGCTGCCTATTTAGCTATTTCCATTGTGGTGAAATAAAAACCCTATCCATCTCCTTTAATCTAGTGACATGCAAACTTCCCCTTCTTCTGCCAATTTGCATCTTTTTATGTCATCCCTCTCCCTATTATTATTTTCAGCAGTCACGCAAGCAGAATTCCCAATATTTGGATCATCTGTCAGCTCTGTGCGCAATAAGATCTGGATATTTTGGCAAATGTTGGTGTTGACAAAGACAACCACACAACTCTGAAAATCCATCCTGCATAGTTCCATGTGTATGTTCCAGGTTGGCAGAGCTCCAGCATCATTGAGTGTTTGAAGAATTCTGCTGATTATGAAGTGATGTCTTTGAGCTGTCACACTCCTAGCAGCTGTAATCAACCTGCAATCACTTCTGACTATATCACGGACTGTTCTTTCTTCAAAACCTAGATACGCCAATCTTTTCTTCTAATCAGTTAGCAGTTGATTAACTAACAGATTTTTTTAACCTAATTAACAGAATCAGGTCCATTGCCAACAGAGTTTGCTTGGTGGATAAATAATCAGGAAGAAACCTAGTCTTTTTATAGTTTATTTGATTGGATCATGCACAGTGCATGAAGCCGTGCTTGTTAGGCTTATTACAATGGTAATATTATTGGAACTATCGCTAGAAAAGGTTAATAATATCTTGACCCCGTTGTATATTTAATGGTTACATAAGAAACAGAAAGCAGCAACCAGAAAAATAAATTAACTTGAGTTCACAACAGAGAATTTGACATGTTTAAATCCTAATTAACTAAACTAGATCCCCTGCAGCTGGTGGAAAACCCATTGAAGCCTGACGAACACTGGGGTCATTAGTAGCTCCTTTGGCATAGGTTATTATTATTATTATTATTATTATTATTACATGTTAGACCAAGCACGGGGCATCGAATATTTTGGTTACAGACTTGAGGATATAAATGGTGCAGCAATCACTTTACTCATTCACGGCATGATAAATGTTCTGTCTACTAGGTATGCTTATAGATCTTTTTCATCTGAATAGCTTACTGATGTCTTGTCTTTCATACATATACTAAACTGACAAAGCTGCTCACAATAACAAGTGCATTTAAACTCCTTCATCTGCCTGAAGACTGATTGAATCCATGAGTGAAGTATATTTTTCAGTTCGAGTGTTACTGATTTTGACTACCATTCCATATTTCCCTGTGGACCGCCTTGTTAAAATGACTTGGAACACTGAACAATTGAGCAACGCTGTTGATTTTCCCCTCAGCATTAGTTTAATTGCCAAAGAAGCACAAACGTGTGGAAGAACTATTTGGTTCAGGCTTATTACTTGTGACTGAATGTCAGAAAGGTGCCATTTTGAATACTTAGTTGTTTATTCCATGTAACGCATCCTGTCTTTTACAAAACACAACATTCTGAACTTACCAATTAACAGCAGAGCACCTGACTGAGAATTCATTCTGTTTTCATCTTCTTAGTTTCCAGCGCCATTTTGGGAAGCAGTTGTGTGGTCAGATTGGTATACACCTTGGCTGCATTTAAGACACATTGAATTAAATTGTAGTGCTGGGACAAAATTTTACAAATTCAAATATTCTTTTTATTCATCCTGAAATAAAATAAATGCTGAATCGCACTAAACTACACTACCAAACAAGTGAGGTAAATATTACAGTAAAATGTGATTTCGGACATCACTAAATAAGATCTTCAATCCCTAGAGGCAAGGATTATTTTTTGGGGTGTACAAAGGCAATGTATATACTAGGATTGGAGGTGGTACTTTTGTGGCAAACACCATATATAGTCATTTTTACTTTAGACTGCTGTGAACCTGTAAACACTTTGTTTTGCTAAATAAACATGTCCATACATCAGAATCTGGTTGCTGTATCACAATGTGGCTTTGATTTGTAAAGCCAAACGAAATCTAAACGGAGAACCTGTATAAATAAAACCAATACTGTTTCATCGAAAGTTAACGACTTCCAAAGAGAGACAAAGGATCAGATAACATTTATAACAAGATACTAAAATACCAAAATAACCCAATAATAAATATAAGTTCAACATGCCAAACTGCACATGCTTTAGCTGTATGCATTTAGAGCAGAATCAAATTAAAATAAAGGAAGTTATGTCATGGTGCCCCTTCTCTTGGGGTCCAGCATATCGACAGTATCAGTTTGTTACTGAGTTAAAGCTCATTAGGAGATCTGCTGTCTCATAAAGCACAGATGGATCAAGAGTCAATTTCATGTAGGTCATGAAGCCAAGAATAAGTAGCAAACACCCTGGTGTCCAATAAATCCTACATTTCTCTGCTACATTTCCTGAAAACATTTATAAAAATATGTCATTATGTAATGCCACTTTTCATTAAGACAGCAACAAAGTAGTTTTAATTTTAGACTTCACTACCAGGATAAAACTCTTGAGCAATTTCCTTTTGATTTCTTCTGTTTTATAGACAAATTTAATACTTATTCTTACAATAACAATACTACTACTATAATAATAATAATAATAATAATAATAATAATAATAATAATAATAATAATAAATTGAGGTGTAATCTTGACTAGCTAGCTATTTTTTGTTTTATTTCATTTCTGTATTGTTTTGTTGTTCAAACATAGTTTAAACCCAAAACCCTCACATGAATTTATTCTGGTCAAACAATGCAATGAAAATGGACAGTTTTCTAACAAAAATTATTTAGGTCAGGTGACTTTTTAATTAATTAGTATGCTGGGAAGCAAAAGGCTCAAACAGTGTATACTTGTATTGATTTTTTTTTTTAATTTTATTTTATTTTAATTATTTTTTTAGTACAGATTTTAGGAGCTTCCTCTTTGGTTTGTCAACCTTTACTGGAACGTTTGAAAAACACTTTTGGAATACTACCATTAAATCTGCGCAATACCCCAGGGAGAATCCCAGGCAGAGCCAACAGCAGACCACACTGCATGTCAAAAAGCTGATTTGGAACAGTTGTTGCACAATGACTCTGATGCGGTAGCATTCTTGTTCTGAGGTATGGCACAGTGTGTATAGGTTTCATATGTTGTTATTCTGCTATGGCTAAAACCATTGCCTCTGTCCTCGTGCTACCATTGGTAATATTGACAGAATATCGCATTACCACTGAAGATAAATAAAAGAAACCCCTCTGTGGAAGCTTAGAAATTAAAAATTGTAATAAACATGTCTTGATGTATTTGTTACCCTTATTATCCAATAGTAAAGTGATGTCAAAAGTATTATAAAATAGTACATATGCATTTGTGTGAACTCAAGGACTAGGGCTGAGAAGAACCACTGTAGTAGTTATGATATATTTTCATCTCTACAACCTTTCACCCTGTAGAGATAACCCCTGTACAGTTTTAATTGTTTTCTTATTTCGCTGTTTGCCAGGGATTGTTCTATTAGTACAGCTGTCCTGCTTGGATAAGCCACCAATGTCTTCTGGACAGTTACGTAAATACCCCTAGATGTTAAATATTTTAACTTGCAAACCCCATTTGTTTTTGTGACCTGGTCTGAAACAAAACAGAAAAATGACTTGACATGCTAGATTTTCCTTCTTGTATTTGCTTTTGTTTTCTTATGCTTTGTAACAATATACAGAGACGCCTTGAGTTGTGGTTTAATGGACAAAATCTGTCATTTTCTATAAAATCATTTTGCAAAATCAGCTTAGCTTTCTCTTTTTGACCAGATGATGCACTCTAATCACATTAGAAGATGATCATTAATTCCAATAACTGGTTGCAATCGGCAGGATCTGTACCATTCATGTATGCCAACGGGTTCCCATTTGAGTAAATCAGATGTGTCGTATTATAAGCCTGTTTTTGCAGATATTCTGGTGTCACGGTTATTTGTTGTGGTTCATGTAGCAATGTGAAATCAGTAACCATAATACAAGCAACCTTTAAAAATGAAACTGCTGTTGTTCAATAGCTCGTTGGGGCCAAATGTGACCCGCAGTGACCTTATATTAAATTATAAAAAAAACCCTGAATTTTAAACGATTTCCAAATGTCTGTGACCCCCTAATGAAGGAAAACTGTGTTTCCATGGCCACTGCTTATTGAATTATACTGTGTAAAATAAAATAACCATGTTTCCATTCTTAAATGGCATACGTCTTACTAAGTCATTCCTAAAGGTGGCCATCAGTCTAATTGAGTATCACTGCTGTAACACAGACACAACATTGTGCTTGTGAGCCAGACACCTGCACAACATGGTGCTCAACAGAATAAAGTATCTGTTGCATCATTGCAGCAGAAGGCATTGAGTATTCAGAGCAGTGAGATTTGAATAAGTAGCAGCAGAAATAATCAAACTCCTCAGATTTATAGTGGTCCAACACATGCTAGGCACTGCCTGGAAGAATCAAGTCAAAAATGATTCAAGAAAATCTTAAAAGAAACTTAAAATGTGTTCAATGATCCCACTCCATTCCTTTTGAAAAACTGTGCAAAATATCAGACAACTAAGCTGGACCCATATACATTTTGTATTATTAATTATGCAATTTCTTTACATTTACAGACTCTGCACAACAAACGCACACATGTATTCACAAATACACATTGAGTAAGTGCGCAATAAGATTCCAGGAAAGATAGATTGAGCAGGCTGGATTGAAAATAGCAGCTCTTAAAGCTTAAGAGTGCTTAAGAGCTTTGCAATGTACCAAGATATGCTGCATTTTATAGTCCAATTCCTGCATCACGCTGTGGAGTCAGTCCATTATTGTACTCAAAATACCCCCTTTCACATTGCAAACTTGTCTCTAATGCATGAATGCTTGACAGCTGTTCCACTGTGATGTCCCATTTTGCATGGACAACAGTGCGTGTTTTCCGTGATTATGCCTATGCCAGCTGTGAAATGTCTCGTTCTGTCATAAGAGTCTAATCATTTGTCTCGCCTGTCAGGAGAGAGCCAGGAGTTGTCTTTTGTACCTGGTGACTCTGTTGGCAAGCATGGAGCACACCTTCCACCACACCCTTCTCCTGGAAATCAAGGGCATCACTGATACCTTCAGCAGCATCCTGGGAGCTTACAGCAAGGATATCTATCGTATGAGTAACAGCTTCAGTGCCATAGCCAAGCTCCTGGTGAAGAAGCTGGAATCAGACAACACACCCTCTGACAGGTAATACTAAGAGCTAAAATTTCTTATCTAAGGTAACATTAGGGATCAGAGGACTGGTGCTAAACAAAGTTACTGTTTTTAACATTCAACCAGTCGTGTAAATCCCCTACTTCTTGTCATTCCCACATCTTTGCTCTTGGCGCTACCCTTTAGTCTGTTAAATATTCTTACAATATGTGTGTGTCTGTGAGTGTGTTTTGCAATCAGTCAATACACCCCTCAGGTTAAAGACTATATCGACGTGGTTACCGAATTTTAAATTAATAAAATAACTTAATAGGTGTGGATGAGTATCCTGAATTATTAAACAGTCTTGATTACTCAAGACACCAGAGAGGACATGTCCTGGTGATAACAGGACCTGTGGCTTATGGATTAAGCTTTCAATTAACAGACACTTCCCATTAATCCTGAAGTATGCTTCCCAAACTACCATACTCACATATTTTCTATCAGAATGAAGGAAGGAAACTACTGGAAAACTAAGTTTGGCAAAAAGCTTTCTCTCTAAGCTCAAGTGATTTAGATAGGAGTTTGTGCCAATTGTGGCATATGGTTTGTGGACCCTTTCCCTGTTTGTATGAACAAAGGTGTTCATTGACAGTAGCGATAAACATAATCAGTTTTGCACCAGTAAGATAAAATGCCATGTGCGTGGGTCTGATTTAATCTCAGTGGGTTCCCAAGTGACCATTTCAACAAAATCATTGTATAAAAATAGCCAATTACACAACTGCCAAAATAATCAGTTTCCACACATGCATAAATATGAAACCCATACTTAAATAAAATTTAAAAAATGAAAAACTAAAGGAAGTCTAAGCCCTGCCACAGCATGTTTGAAACCAAACCCTTTCTGATGATAACAGAGGTTATGGTATATGCTGAATCTTTATTGTGTACCAAGAGATATCCCATTGCAGGCTGTACTGCTGATAGCTGCAGTAGCATGAAGCAAGGGTTTTTTAAGATCTCCGGATCTTAACTATCAGTACAAAACCTCTGTTGAAGTCATGCTCAAGCCCTGAGCCAATCGCACAAATTATACAGTCAAGGGTAATAGAATCGTGGTTGTGAAAATGGTTTTGTATGAAAGACTATTGACAGTGCTGCCAAAAAGATAGAACTGAAAAACCACAACCACACTGGTACTGATCCCAATCTTACCATCATTGGATTTCAATGCAATGCAAACCAGAGTAACAGATAGCTTTGTTAGGATAATGCATATACAGTAAGAAACAACACGATGTATTGGATTACTGCCACATCAATTTAAACACAGATGTTAGACCTGTTCATATGATGTCGTCCACCTTTCTGTCTTCATTGCAGTAACTGATGTCTCACCAGTGGGTACGTTTGTATGATTTACAGTTTATTTCAGTTCTGCTCAGTTGCACAAAAGACTGTGAAGCAAACAGTGTTGAAAGGTACACAAGTTACTGCAATGAATATTAACACTGCTTATATGTATTTTCATGCATTATGGGCCTTTATATAACATTACTTAATGTAAAAAATGCAAACTTGGTTTTATTCCTTGTTGTTGTTTGTATTGTAAGTTACAAACTAACTATAAAAATTTTAATCAGGATTATTATTATTTATTTATTTTTTAATTGACAGGTATGGGAAACTGGAAGTTGGAAATGTTTTCTTGCTTTAAAGGGTGTTATGTCAAATAAATACAAGGAACATTTATGAGAGTGGTTCCTATAAAGTGGTTTTACTTGACCCCCTGAGTGTGAGTAATAGTTTCCTCTTTCTAATTAAGGGGTACAAACTATGAAAAGAAAGAAAACCTGAATTTGAATTTAATTCAAATACGTATTTGGTGAACCAAAACCAGGGACTTGCAAAAGCAATAAAAAAGATATTGGGGAAAATGTAAATGTAAATGGATCTTAAAACAAAACTTAAAACAAATGTTTTCAATTATTTTTTAAGTAGTACGGTACTGGAACCCTGTGTGTTACTTATTCTTCGGTTTAGGTTTCTTGATACATGTATCTATTATTATTATTATTATTATTATTATTATTATTATTATTATTATTATTTATTATTACTTATTATTGTTATTATTACAATATCACTGTTCCTATTGAGTCTGTCATGTTAGCATAATAATATCCTTCAACTGTCACTGCAATCAATAATCTGTCAGGAATTCCTTCTTGGATTTTAATAACACTACAAAGTGTACCTTGGCGTTTCATAGCTATGGGTGGAATGGATTGTAATGCTTAGTGTAGCATTAATATTGAGTGTTTGTATTGCACGTGGGTAAATCAATACTGTGATTGTTCTCTGTCAGTGAACTTGAGCTATGTATGTGTCAGTGTTTATTGGCATAGGAAGAAGAAGACATGTTATAGATCATGTTCCATGCTTGGAGGTACTCTTAATGGTGCAGAACATGTGAACGAAATGAGCTCCTTCATTAGGAATTTCAACCCCCTGCTTTAGCTGTCAGTTCATTTTCGAAGACGGTTATGGCTGTATGACCAGAACGCTTCGAGTCTGGCAGCTCCTCTTTGTTCAAAGTCTAGCTTAACTGTTTCCCTGTTAATCACAAAATTCAACGTTTTGATAATGTACCTTAAAGGTTATTAAAACGGAACACAAAATTAAGCCATTACAAATACTTTTTTTTTTAAATGTATTTTTGCATCTTTCCTGAAATTATAAAATAAAAAACAGTATTGAGTTACCTGAAAATCTAGATTTGAGCATTGAGGGAGCTGATAAATTACAAAGCTAATAAAATTAAAAAAAAATAGTATTTAAGCCTAGTTTAATAGGAACATATTTAATAACGTCTCTAAAAGCCTTGCTTGTGTCAAATAAGCATAGCAGATTTATTTTTCTTTTAAATAATGGCGCACAAAACCCCTTGTAAAAAAGCTGAAACCCTTGTATAACCATGTAACTTGGAAAAGTAGCCTTCATGTCTTGGTGCCTCGGGGACAGTGTGTTACTGAAGTGTTTCTGGAAGAGCTTGATGGTCTCTCTGTATTTCATGCTACATATGGAATTTATTTGTTACGCTCCATGGCCTCTGTCCTTTTTAATTTCTTCCTACGGAGGGTGAGCAGAGGAAAATTACAAGAAAACACAGAAGTGTATGTTCCTTTGGGATTGACTCTTAACAGAGAAGGGATTGTTTTATTGATAAGAAATCAGAAATATCTTACTTGTCAGCATCACTTATCGCTGCAGAAGGTCACGTGACTGAATATTGCCATGCAGTGCAATACATTGAAGAACTGTTCTTCATAAATAACTTTTATCATTGACAAAGTTTTGATTAATGCCTTTGTTAGGGTTATGACACTGAAGGCGTTAGCCAAAAATTGTATATGCTTTACTAATACACAAGCTAACAGCCTACTACAGTGCATAAATAAAGAATGTGCTTTTAAGTTCGAAGCGGTGCTTTGATTGGATACACGCTCAAAAGCCTTTTTGCCAATGAACAACGTACACTGTTTCACTGTAGAAGTAAATAGCCAAGATCCACTAGTAGTATAATATGAAAATGATGTGTTATCCCATCAGGACAGGTGATGAAACTAAAGAAGCTCCAAAGTCTTGTGACTTGGCGTCTGCTGTCAGCAACGGCGATGAAAATGAGAAGCTGCAAGTAAGAATCCAGGCTTTCGAAGAAACATTGGCAAGTGAGAGCAACAGCCCCGGACCAATCCGCAGATACAGTCAGGGACAGGCTTCTAAGGAAGAAAGGGAAGAAATGAGGTTCAACAGGTGAGCTGGTTTAACAGTGACCACGTGTTTAGTGCGCTTTTGTTTATGCTTGTCTGTAGAGTAAATTCATTAATTACCAGGTAAACCATTGAGGTACCATACAAGCAGTTCAGTCCATATACCAGTTTTACAGCTCCTTATTCATATGTACAGTTGTGGACCATTTTTAATTGACAATAAAAATTGGATACGCTTCTGCAACTATTAACAAAGCTTGTGTTGTTCTTCAGGTTTTACTATGTTTGCAATGTCTTTAGGCAACTTGTACAGATACAATTGTGAATGCTTACTTAGTAACTGATGAAAAATTCCGATTCCTGATAACTTTTGTATTACTTACATTTATTTATTTGATTTTCACCAATAGACGAAATAACCCCCCTAATGCACAAACCATGTTCAGTGTAGGAAACTTTTCGTTTTCTTTTGGGTTTCAGGTCAAAAAGCCTTGCTCTGCATGCGGTGCGCACACAGTCTGTGAACTCGGAGAATGGTCACGAACAGGAGCATGGAGAAATGCCCCCTGGCTTCGGTTTGTCAGAAAGGTCACTTAGCCAAGAAAGCTGTAGGCTGCCTTTGGGTTCAGATCGAGATGTAAATACCACGGAGGCACCCTCGAGTCCTCACTCCTGTGCTGCTTCTATTGTTGCAAACAGTTCAGCAGAAGCCTATGAAGACAGCCCCACAGTCACGGAGAAATGCACAGGGGAACTCCAGGATCAGCTGTTCCTGCACCTCAAGGAAAACCTCGGCACAATCCAGACATGTTATGCTGAGATGGTTAAAAGAATCCCTGTTCCGGAACAGTGTCTAATTGAAGGTGAGTGTGTCTGTGCGAGAGAACCAGTTACTCTTTCATTTTAATATAGAACAAAACATTTAAAACACAACTGGAAATGTTTTCATCCAGTTACCCGCTCATATTGTTTTAACAGCATGACACGTGTATCCCTTTCAGTCGCTTACCATGTTAAGTTTCCGTGTGCCTGTTTTACAAAGACAGGGCAACTTCTCGAGCGCCATAGAGTTCACACAAACTCTTTTAAAATGTTTAACAATGAATAAAACAATACACAAAATACATTTGGAAAAAAGAAAACAAGCATTTAATGAAATCTGTATCTAATACTATGTTGCTGCATTCAGCAGACGTATTCCCCGTAGTCTCACTGATAATAGGTACAACTTTTTCAACAGTTATTGCCATTGGCTATGGTTTACTGGGTCCAGCTCAATTGCGTTTGGACAATGCTTAAGGTACAAGCATATCTTTGATGTATTTTAAAACAATATTATAGACTGCCAGATTTATTATAATCCATTACTGAAGCAGAACCTATTTCTTATTAATCTTCAAATATAATGTTTTGCAACTGAGAAATTATAATATGTAGAATAATGCACATTTATTATAAACATCTGTTACCAGCAGTACCTCTATGCGCAATCATGTATTTGGCAATATTTCAGAAGCCAGGATAATTTAACAGCAATTTCCAGGAAATTCCTTGAAAACACATGTGTTACATAATGGTTGCGAAACTCAAATATAAATAATCATGCATGTTCTGGGACTTTCATTGGTGTTGTAATATACCATACACTATTAACCATTTAATCTCATGGAAGTATACATTTATATTTAAAATATATTTAATTTATATAAATTAAAAAACTTTAGGTCATTCATGGGCAAATTAAATAGAACTTGCTCAAAACAGATGATATGTAAACTTTGAACAAGTTAAAATCCTGCGATTTAAAAGCCTGTGGTTGTTAATTTATTTCTAAAATGCATTGCAGCACTTGGGATGCTAATGCAATGCGGAAATATTTGCTTAACCAACAGCTGCTACCAACTCTATATCAATTTATTGTGTTTATAAATGTGTAGGACTGCTATGCATTTTATATACAGACCCATCAGATGCATACAGGTAAGGGCATACCAGTACAAGTTATAAACCTTTGAGTTTATGTCTTTGGGGAAAAAGTTGAATTCATTTTTGAGTCACAGAATTAATAGGACTGTTACATGTAAGTGGGATATACCTTCTCTTTCTACTGTTAATACATAGCAACACAGGCCAGACATCAGTATTTTAAATAGATTTTGACTAATAAAAACTACTAATGACCTGCAACAGCATGGGGTGATTTGGAGGAAGTTTGTCCTTAACGTCTGACAAGTAATTGTTACCATGCAGTGGGATATGTCACTGCACTCCTACAGGGAACCCTGCGTCACTTCGTTCATCACTGACTTTCTGCATCCTGCTTGCCAGGGGGTTTATTCGATAACACATGGGTCTCGGGTGAAATTAGCAAAGTATGAGACACAGGAAAATGTATCCTTACAGGAATTACTTTTCTAACATTAAAGTAATTTATTCCAAACAAAAAGAAAAACATTGAACACAAATAAAAGATAAAAGATTTGCATTCAAATTACAACTATATTGTCAGTGGTTTAGAGTTTAGAATAATGCAGAAACATTTAGTGAATTGTTAGAATCGGTTGAATGGGTGGCACAGTGTATATGGGTGTATGCCCTTGCAAAGAAAGCAGTCTTCACCTTGTTCAAATCCAGCCAAGGGGTCAAGCTGGTGTTCATGTCCTTGGTTCACATCACATAAAATGACTGTCAGACTGAAATTAAAATTGCAATGATATGTGTTATTTTTGTGTTCATGTATAATGGCTCATGCAGTCACTGCATCTATTATACTGTAACTAGCCTGTTCTGTTCTTTTTGCTAATCTAGTGTATGAAAGGGGTTATGTGCATGGATTACATTGTTAACACTTTGGCTAGTCTTTATTGCACAATCTGTGTGCAGTCAGAAAGATCTCTGTCTGGTACAGTTTGGAACCAGTAATCTCAGTTTTCAAGTGTGGGAAATGTAATGTTGACAAAGCCACACTGTTTGTTTGTTTTAGATTCCTTTCAAAGTTGTGTTGCAAAGTTGTTCTTCACTTGCTCGATGAAAGGACACTACTGCCTGTACAGTAAATCAAGTTTCACCCTCAACAGTAGGCAGCCGCAAGTCTGGATCCAAATCATGCTCCTGTTTCAGCAGGTGAGCTTCTGATGAAAGGAAACCCTGACAAAACCAATCTGGATGTAATTAATGATGTTTTTGTGAGGCATGGAGTTCCTAATCCAAAAGCAATGGGAAAGCACAAATTTAATATTGTACCGCAATGGTGCAGCGTTTGAGTAATGCTCCACTAATGAAATGACACAAATATGAGCACAATTCTGATTTATTATTAAGCAAAAACAAGGGTATTGAATTGAATGCAAGCAGAGATAGGTAGCCAGTGGAGGGTGCGAAGCAGTGGGGTAGCATGAGAGCAGTGTTGGGAGAAAATGAGACGAGCAGCAGAATTGATTGAGCTGAAGGGGGGCGGATAGCCAAAGCAGGGAGACCAGCAAGGGGAGGTACAGTAATCCAATCTGGAGAGTACAAGAGCTTGGAGCAGGAGTTGAGTAGCAATAGCATGGTGGTAGGACTGCTGTGAATTTACTAGTGTGAAATCTATTTATAAATACTGCCCAAGGAATAGTCACATAAAACAGATTTTAGCAAAATCATAACAATGACATGCAGAAAATGTCATAAAGAACATAATATTGACAAAAACATTTACTTAGTGGAACTCCCTGAAGAGCAGCAAAAATTATAGATCCTCTGACATTGGTAGAATTTAGGGAACTGGATACTGTAAAAATGATCCTGGATGGGGATTTCCTATGGGTGTGTTTTATTTGAATAAAACAGAAAAGGGAATGTTTTTGTTTTGACAAACGTTTCAGTAATTCTAGGAATGAACATCTTCCATACAATGTGTAGGGAAAGACAGTTATTTTGATAATAAACATCAAGCAGCTTAGAATATTCCTGCAATATTTCTGAAATGCTATATTATGCTATATTAAAGGTAGAGAAATGTTAAAATGAGTGCCTTTGTCAGTGTACTCATAATGATTAATTGCATTTCTCCATTATGTTTGCTTCCAGGGCCTATCTTCTGAGCCTTTATCTTCAGAGGACAAGACAGTACAACTTCTTAAATCAATGTGGAAAAAGACACAACTGAAAGGAACACATAGCTTTGAAACAGCAATAATACAATCTACTTTTCCCCAGAAAAAGGTGCAGTAAATGGCTTATTGTCTCGACTTTAAATACAAGAACTGCTGGCTATAACAGCTGTACTATAACACTTGAACAAACAAATGTCCTCTTTGGTTACACCCAGAACTAACCATAAATATATATATATATATATATATATATATATATATATATATATATATATATATATATATATATATATATATATATATATATATATATATATATATATATATATGTATATCATACCACCTGCTGGAGATATCATAGATAACATCTATGTACATAAAATGAATCATAATGGTATCATATCCAAAACTATGGTGGAAAGTAGTTAAGCTCAGTACTATCAAGGATGGCCATTCAACACATCTCAATATGTATATCATGGAATATCTTTATCATTAGCAGAAATGTGAATTTGCAAACTGTTTATATGTCTATGCATTATGGATATAGTGGAATCGTCAATCCATACATATGTACAGTATGTCACACTATAATGTGTTGCACATAACCCTTACTCAATATTGATGAAACTGGAACAGGACATTATTTAGCACAAGCATATATATATATATATATATATATATATATAATATATATATATATATATATATATATATATATATATATATATATAAAAAGGTTTGGGATGAGTTTTGCCTTGTCAGTTACCAAGAGTCAATTGGGATTTACTTTAACTCTTGACAGAATGAAGATTGTAAGACATCCCGATACAGATTTTCACCAAAAATGTAGGTTCTTTTAAAAAAACATATCTTGCAGTGATTGATTTTGTGATGTATTTTAAAAGTAAGCAGCTTCTGTGCCCCAAAAGGACTTAGTTGTCATTTGGTTTTAGTAGCAGTGGCATTCAAACAGCAGGAAACCAAATCATTTGCAAAGTTGTGTTTATGCATTCCTTCAAAGTCAGGTCAGTTTTAGGGTTAGGGTTAGGTTTGGGGATTGGTGTGCCTCGAATCCTTTTTTTTAGTGACCTGCAAAGCTTACCTCTCTTAAAAACTAGCAAACTTTTCATTTACACTGTAGACATCCAGATTCATGCTTTAGAGAAATGTAAGCTTCTTCTCTGACCAATATTTCCAAATTCTGAAATGATACAGCAGAGTGGATGGCTTTGATCAAAGCCTGAATATGTGTATGAAAGTGTTTTTTTGGAGAGATCACTCTCTTATCTAGTAGGATCATATATATATCTATATATATATATATATATATTATATATATATATTGATCATATAATCTACGGTCACTGAGGTCTTTCGTGTGCCTTCAGTTTCCACTTCTCATTTTAAGAAGAGACTTTTGTGGTCTCCAGAGTTTGTTTATATCTATTTGTTATATGTTATTGTAGGATTTCTATTGTTATACTTTTATTATATTTCTGAATGGCCTATCCAGATGTGGTATGGTATAAGAATGTACTGTACGGTATTTGAAACTTAAGGGACATTGACTTTCAAAGAGAAGAAGAAACACTTTTATGAAATATGTCTGGATACAAAATATGATATTGGCAGCTGCCAGCGACCAAGTCATTTTGTGATCCTGAGTACAGTGTGTGTTAGCAACGGCAGAACAATATTGTTTCACGAAATCCAAACAACTTGTCCTCTGGGGAAATAAGCCATATGTTTTAATGGACATGGATTCAGTTATGGATCCATGGGGCTTTTTAAAAAAAAAAAATTATAAAGATGCACACTATTGCATAAAACTTTTTTAGGATCTGTTTTTGTATAAAACCACCCTTAAACTCTATTTTATTCACCCACTTTTTTAACATTACTACAGTGAAACGGGGTGCATAAGGCTGTTTAGATCATTGAGATAGAGCCCTATACAGTATGTGTGCGATAGCGAAGGCAGGATTGTTAGATTTGATGGGAACATTTCATTTTCTAATAATAATATACAGATGGGTCCTATCGTATTAGCATAGTAAATACGCTTATGCACCGGTATTCCTAATAACCATAGACAGTGGGCACTAACTATCAAGGTTGTTACACCAAAGTTCATTTTTGTCAAACAAAACTCTTTATTCCTATAAAAAGAAGTAACACACACACACACACACACACACACACACACACATCTGACTTTTTAAGGACCCCATAGAGTGCCTTAGCAGTTTACTACTGGTTATGGGTTTGATCAATCAGGCCCCAGTATATGTTTTAATGTAAAAAAAAAAACAATACAAACAGATGTAAAAAGAATAAACGGGTATGAAGCTTGGGCTTGAACTGCACACAATGGCACTGTGTGGCAAAGGTCATCGTAGCTCCAGCTAATAGTAATGATCATGCTGGTAATTGAAGCAGTAGCGGGAAATCTTTCCCAGCCTATAGAGAGCCAGAGCAATTATTCCCACCTGGAAGTGAAAATTTTGTGGTTCTAGGGTTGGTTTTTTTTTTGGCTTAAAATATTGCAGTTTTGCATAAAACGAAATAAATTGCTTGCAGGAGGTATGCAGTGGACCTTTTAACTTCCACCATCTTAAGAAGATTAGCTACATGTCATTTTGACGTTGAGGAAGCTCATTGTTTACTGTGGAGCTAAACAGCACAATAATCTGTGTTCATGACTGCTTAGCTGCCCGGTTTTAACTGAACCACCACTGATAATCAATCATCTTATGCTAAGCCCACTCAATTCTTTTTTTTTTTTTTTTTTTTTTTTTTGCATAATATAACCACAAAAAAGTTGCAATCTTCAGCGCTTCCCACTCACCACAGCAAGCAGCCTGCTCCATGTTCACAGCGGGACATAGCACTTGCCACAGTGGGCCACATACAGTATGTAAAAGCCAGCAGCGCTTAAAAGACCAGAATATAGGCTATGTTTGTCCTTTTTCAGAATTCCAGATGGCGTGTAGTGGCATAATCGTACTGAATAAATCCATATTTATTGGGAGTAGTAGATAGAGTAATAGAAATTGTTCAGTGGAACAGTTATTGCAGTTGACAGATTGTGTCAGGTTCTGCTTTTAATCAGATCTACCATATAAAGGCTCCTTATTGTACTGGTATGACTTCATTTCACTAGCTTGTTTACGAGGGTTAAATTGCTTATACACCAATGTGAAAGTGGACCAGGTTCTCCATTTTATATGGGTTATATGGGCATGTTTCTCATACAGCTAAGCCATTGTTCTCCTTTCCCTCCTTGTCCTTATCACATGTAATTGCAGCTGAGTTGTCTCTTACCTGGCTTCAGTTTTATCAGCCTTCTTTGTTGGAGATACATGTGCTAAGAAGAGACTGTCTGGATATGTTATCCCACAATAGAATGCCTGGAGGGCTATGGGTATAGTATAAAAATCACAATTAATGATTTATCTGTGGTTAAACTGATGTAATTTCTCTCCCATATGTTATCAATATAGCCAAATATATTTGCTGCATTCCTGATTCTAATATTCACAATTGTTTTTTATAATTTACTCCCAATTTACAATAGCCAATTATTATTTAGGCTCAGCCCACCGCTACCACCCTTGCGCTGAGTCGGGAGCGGCGAAGTTGAGCACACGCTGTCCTCCGAAGCATGTGCTGTCAGTCGACCGCTTCTTTACACACTGCAGACTCACCATGCAGGCACCTTCAGAGCTACAGTGTCGGAGGACAACGCAGATTACAGGCAGCTTACAGGCAAGCCCGCAGGCACCCAGCCAGACTACAGCGTTCGCTGGTGAGCGGTGAGCTGAGGCAACCTGGCCAACCTAAGCCCTCCCTTGCTAACTTGAAATGCCAAAATTATTATTATTATTATTTAAATTAATTCAATACAGTTGTGTTTTTTTTTTTTTTTTACATTGGATAATTAGAATTTTCAAATTACTTAATACAGTTAATAAAGTAACTTAGAGTGAGTGTGTGCACGAAGTTGAAAGCCGAACCCCAAACCATACCGTTTTGTGGGTCTGTTTGTTGATGAGGAACCATGAATTGGCAGAATTGAAATCAGATCATTGGTTTTACTAAGAAAGAGAGAGGTGAATAGAATGCGTAATATATTTCAAATCGAACATCTCTTGCACTTCATTCAGGATTAGGATTCCAGTTTGTAAGATAGGTTTGATGCCAAGGCCCTCCAGCAGATCGAAGTTTTAAACTGCATTCTTTAAAGTCTCAGTTGAGGTTCTCTGTAGATTTTCTGAAGTGTCTTATCATAGTGAGAGACAGTCAATAAAAGAATGATTGTTTGTGGGGCTGTGCAAATGTTGCCTTTTCCAAAATATACTGGGTATACTCCTTTTAATCAAAAAAATATATTCAGAAATGTCACTTTTTACAAAATGTGCTTTTAATAACGCAGGCTAAATTCAGTGACAATACTAATGTGTGTGAATGGTTTATGTTGAAATCTATACAGCTGAATATTGTTAAAAAAAATTGTAGAACACAAACACACGCTTTGAAATAAAGCCAGAGGACCAACTATCTCCAGATGTTGGAGTTTCAATAAATTACAACAGCATTCTCTTCATATTGGAATTTCAAGTTATCAACTGAAAGTATTTTACCAATAGCGACATCAAAACAGAACTTGATGGTTAACTCTTAATTTTCACCACAACTTTTTTTTTTCCCCATTTAAGAGAAAGTGGCCCCTCAATGACAGATTTGAGGCATGCTTGAGTTGAGGCATATGTGGAAGCTCACCTTGCTTTGCCATGGTCTGTAGCTACCCAGATTTTGGTGTAATGGGTTTGATTCTCATATAGAAGTATTAAAGCCTCTTGAGGGTCTATGGGTTTGTGTGCATATCTCTGAGAATCCAGCCAACAATGTCCAGCTCCAGTGCTTATTCCTGGAACACTGTGCCCTTTGATGTAATAAGGGACTAGCCCTTTCAGAATATGCAGTATGTACATAGACTTACTGTACAATTACGCATTGAAGTGCCGAGAAAATACATAGAGAGATTGCTTGCTTACACAATCAAAGGAAAATGTTAAGTTCTGTGTGTCACAAAACACCAAGCAACTTGCAACTGTTGGGGCTGTGGCTAGTTGTATGCAAATAATGGTGTATAGAGAGGAGGTTGTGCAGTTCCTAACATGTTTAGAAGTTTTAGCTGTTTGGCTTGAGGATGTAATCATTGTACAGCTGTGGATTCTTGCTTTTTTTAATCTTTAATGGTTATGAAAAGAGAGTGTTTTTATCACTGACCTAACTTTGCTTGGTGTATTACAATTTTCCTACATTTACAACTCTTAAGCTGTCTGATTCTAGACAAGTGATTATGCCCTGCTAAATTGAACATACCCTTGGATTGGGGTTAGAATTAGGGTTAGAAAAATACAAAATGCAAACTTGAAAGAAAACTGTAGTGTTTCCCCAACAAAATGACTAGTACCATAGTCCTGACACAATAGAAATTCTATAAGCAGACTCATAAGTAAACTGGGTTATTGTAATATGAAAATGAAGTGTTACTTACAATATCTTGCTATGCTATGGAATCCATTTTACCATGTATTGGAACTAAATTCCATGTGCCATTAGAGGAAACATAACCAGATAGAAGGATTTTACCACCTCCACGCTTAACAGTAGGTATGGTGTTCTTTTCTTTGTACGCCTCACCAGACTTTCTCCAAAGGTAACAACTGTCAACGTGACCAAATAGCTCAATTTTTGTTTCATCACTTCACAAAACCTTTGACCAGAACTCATATCCATCACATTCAAATGCCGTTTTGCAAACTTTAAGCGATTGTCCTTGTGACGTTTTCTTAAGAGTGTTTTTTTCCTCGGCCAGCGACCATTGAGACCTTCGCCATGCAATACTCGACCTATGATTGAAATGGAAACCACAGTCCCACTTGCAGCTGATTCACTTTGAATATCTTTGGCAGTCAATCTCAGATTGTTATTGACCTTCCTCACAATTCTTCTACTTGTTCTTTGTGAAAGAACCTTCTTTCTTCCAGACCGAGGGAGCGCTGTGACAGTACCATGAGTCTTGTACTTCTTGATAATAAAAACAATAGGTGAAATTGGGATACTCAAATGCTTGGAAATCTTCTTGTGTCCTTCAGCTTTATGACAGTAAATAATTTTCTGCCTAAGATCTTCAGGTAGCTCTTTACTTTTTCTGATATTGCCTTATTGGTAATGATCATCCTATGCCTAACCCTTTTATACTGTAAGAATGTTCACCTACAATCCCACATTTTCTATACTTTTTTTGAATTAGGTTCTGCATTATCATATTGAAATTTCTAACACATTGTAGACAATAGTATTATAGAATAAAATGAGCACTTTTAAATTTGCATTTTTGGAGTTTTGCAAAAAATAAATAAATGCTGAAATAAATAATTGTAGACATCTATTTCTTGCAACTTTTTTCCTCATCCACAAAAGCAAAACTTTTGCTTCAAAAGATTTTTCCTAAAATTCTTTGTTTGAGAAATTTCTAGAAGTTATACATTTCCATGTACATTTTCGACTGGAACTGTGTGTGTGTGTGTGTGTGTGTGTGTGTGTGTGTGTGTGTGTGTGTGTGTGTGTGTCTATATATATAAGAATGTTTGAGTGTTTCAGACATAGCAGTGATGTAGAGCACATAGCAACAACAGCGGTGAATGACCTACTGTTATTGTATCCCATTGTATTCCCTCACTCCTGTTATGTGCATACTCCAGTTATGTGCTTGACCTCGCACCGGTCCGGAGCCCTTGCAATTATGCAGAATTGACTGAATATATATAATATAAAAATGATTTTTTATACTGGCTTGTCTACATACAGTACACACCATTGCCTTGATGATGCTTCTGTTCAGAAATTTAGAAGTTGGAAGCATGATGCTGGTAAATGAGATGGTTTGTATCTTGGTCCTGCTCGTTGAGTGTTTTTATTGGTGCAGGATGCTTGGTGCTGCTGAATGAGATGGTTTGTATCTGGGTCCTGCTCGTTGAGTGTTTTTATTGGTGCAGGATGCTTGGTGCTGCTGAATGAGATGGTTTGTATCTGGGTCCTGCTCGTTGAGTGTTTTTATTGGTGCAGGATGCATGGTGCTGCTGAATGAGATGGTTTGTATCTGGGTCCTGCTCGTTGAGTGTTTTTATTGGTGCAGGATGCATGGTGCTGCTGAATGAGATGGTTTGTATCTGGGTCCTGCTCGTTGAGTGTTTTTATTGGTGCAGGATGCATGGTGCTGCTGAATGAGATGGTTTGTATCTGGGTCCTGCTCGTTGAGTGTTTTTATAGGTGCAGGATGCATGGTGCTGCTGAATGAGATGGTTTATATCTCAGTCCTGCTCATTGAGTGTTTTTATTGGTGCAGGATGCATGGTGCTGCTGAATGAGATGGTTTGTATCTAGGTCTTTCTCATTGAGTGTTTTTGTTGTTGCAGGATCTGGACAATGTGCAGAAGCACTTGAAAGAGGTGCGTTTCTTCGATTTCTTCGGCTACAGCGAGGAAACAGGAGGTTGGCTGTGTTTCATGTGCAACAATCCTGAAAAGGTGACAGGTAAGAGCAGCTTTGGGAATGTACGCAAGTGTCTTAAAGAGCAGTGACAGCAGGGACATTTCACAGCTAATGGCACATAAGCTGGCTACTACAGCAAATTCCATTCTGGAAGCACCGAAAGCCATCCAGATGCTTTGGCCTCTCTGTATTTTTGAAAACTACCAAAATTGAGTGTGACAACTTTCATTCAAATTAAGAAAATTGTTAGTGATTTTTATTTCACTTTTTTTTTGTTGTATTTTGGCGCAAGTAGATTACATGTGATATTAAACACATGTTAATAGTTATAAACACGAAACATGATTCCAGACTCCTTCCAATGTAAATACCATTCGTAGGGTTTCTTTATTGGTAACGCCCCCTGAAGATCGTGGGGGATATTAAGGCACTAGCATCTTCTTTATATTTGTGGTCTGGATTTCATTATGTCAAAATGGTAAAGCTGAAATGTTGTGAAACTGTAGGTGGGGTTGACATTAGAGGCAGTTAAGCATTCTCAGCTTGAGTTTATGAGCCAAACCAAATAGTTTTAAAATGTGTTTTTAGAGGTACATATTTTTGGAATGTGTAGAAAACATATTGGTCTTATATAAATACCGGCATTTACAAGACTGTGAGTGAAAATTAACTGACATACTCAGCATCTGGTGAGGGTAGGGGGTTGGGTTGTCATTTTTTTGTACTTTCCAACCCTTACAGGTCGATTCTCAAAGCTTCAAAAGCAAGAGAGTTCACTTTATAAAAATTCTAAAATATATAACATGGACTGTTAAATGAAGGACCCTTTCAGTTGGTTTTACAGACCTTAATTAACACTTCTTGGACAAACTGAAGTCCAAAAATGGGGCTAATTGTAGGTACGAGAAACCTGCCTATTTTTTTGTAATTATAGTTTGTGCCTTGGCATCTTCACTTCTGCTTGTGACAATATTTCCAGTTCAATGTCCAGTAACCCTGTTATCAAATACGCTTCTGCACTGGATCAAAAAGCTATAATATTTCCTATTGATTCTGTTACATATTATATACACTAAACTTTATCTAGACCCTGTTCCATTTCTGCATTACACTCACAGATAAGTAAAAAAGCTGTTTTTGAAAGCCAATACTTTGCATTCCAAATTCTTGTGTTAATACACTAATAACCAGGAAGGTTGTGTTCATGTTTTGTTCCTATTTTCATGGTAAGGTCACTTGTTTACACGGTAGTGTGATCGTCTCATGGGACAGGAGTTATGCTGCAGTTGTAGCCAAATATTATGATTGCAGCCAGTCCTGGCAAGCAAGGTCTCTTCACAACAAATGCAGCTTTCACATTATACCAGAACTCAATGGGCGGATACTTGGGCAGGAACTGTTGTATTGTGGTCAATTCATTATAAGTTCCTTGGATCTGAAGTTGTAAAGGCTTCACTGTCTTTAATACAGAAAATGTACAAATGCCATGTTGAGATTGGCTCTTATTTGTAAAGCCTTCTGCTCTCTAAATGGAACGTTTGTGTTATTTTGATACACAGCATGCATGCTGAAGGGGGTGCATTGGAATCTTGCCTTTTAAAACTGTACGCCTTTGACAATGCTGTGATCTTTCAACTCTATTGGCAAGCACCACCTTCTGTGTAGTAAACAGAGTAGAGAAGTAGTCGATGCCAAGGAAGTTGAAAAGTCAAAGCTATGTTGATGTACTTTTTAAATAATAAAATATGAAAGATGATTAGCTTCGAAATGCAGCTATAATAATCACACTGTAGTGACAGTTTCAGTACATGGCACATAATACAATAGCATACGATCAGCTATATTACTACTTACACTACAACTAATTCATCTAGTTAAATTGGTATCAGAATAATGCTTAGTTGTAGTTACATATCTGCATATGTACAGTACAAATAATATAAAGAGTAATGTCATCTAATCCGATACTTAGAATTTGCAATATTTAATATTGTAATTACATGGTAACTACAGTATAAATACAGTATCATTATAAAAAAATGCAATATTGCAATATTGCAGCAAAATAATTTAGAACTGCTCATAATGAGTGCAGACATTATAAAAAAAGGGAAATAAAGAGCATTAAAATAATATACCCTTGATGAATGGTCCTTCTCTCCTCTTTAAACAAGTAAAATAAACCTGTTTATGGCTGATTGTAGACAATCATGCATTTTTTTGTCCTCATTAAGGTGTGGAAAAAGTGACGGAAATGGAACAGTAAATTCTTCCTGGGCTGGTATTAGAGTGCCCTGAAGGGATCTGAGGTTTTTGCATGAAACAGAGAGGCTGTTATCCCACAGAGGTGGACAAACAAACACTTGTCACATCTGAGGCATGTTCATACCAGTATTAGTTACCAAATGTACTTAAACTTAACCTTGAACATCAAGAACAAACCTGGGAAAACGATTATTTGCACACAGCCCAGTAAAAAATTAATTAGTCTTGTTTGGTTAGCTAACAATGCAGGTGTGCACAACGGGAGTTAGTAATACAAAATCTTTGGTCAGTTTACCAAATATTCAATGTCTTAGCATGCTGAAAACTGTACTAGTAGTCAGCAAGACTAGTTGGGAATTGAATTACATGTATTGGTTTCCTATTAGTCACTCAGCTGGCCTATTAAAACACGAGGGCAGGTTTAGCGCAGCTGTTGCAAATAATAGGTAGTGAAGAAGAGCTTGCTGTAAAACTATACTGTAAAGGGACCTGAAAGTATGCTTAATACCATCTCTGACCTGTTTAATAGTCTGGAGCTTGTGCAGCCACTGCTGTTATTTCTGCTTAGATCAGTGTCGACCATACTTGCATACTGTTCCAGCAACCACTTCTAAAAGCTGCATTTGTGAAGTGTTTTTTTTTTTTTTTTTTTTTTTAATTGGCCTAATTATTCAAACACTGTTGTTTCGCAAACCCAGTCACATGTAATTTTAACCCTGTTTTTGCATGTCAGTATTGAAAAAGAGAGGACAAGATGTGCACGCTTTACACAGTGAAAGAATGTCTGTCCTTGAGCAAGGCACTAAGCATAAACACATGATGTATCGGAGGGGTCCCTGTTGGCATTCTGTATAGAGCTGTAATGATACTGCTGCTTTAGATATCCATGCATGACATACAATGTAAAATTCAATCCAGAAGTTCTGTTTTCTTTGTTCTTAATGAGGGTAGAGTGTTCAGGCCCGTGGTCGCCCGCAGCACTGATAACTGGCTTTCAGAACACATTGAGCAAAGCTCTGCCATAAAACTACTCTGCATCCTAGTTGATATCCATGAATTGCTTCTAGCAGAACACAGATGTAAAGTCAAAAACAATTTAAAAAATACTCATGTTGCTCGTACAAGTTCTAAAAGCACTGGATTTGCATTTGGTACATGAGTAATGTTATAGTTGACGTCAGTAAATTTCTCTTTTAAATATATATTTGTGAGATGAATCACGGCTATGGGACAAATACAGCCAGGAAGCAAAAAGAACACAAATTTATTTTCAAATCAGGCACTTTGGAACCTCTTGGAATTGATATTCTGTTATGACATCATCATGTCAACATTGTCCGGAACGTTTCTTTTCAAAGACAGCTTGTTTACAACAACAGCTTGTTTAGAGCACTGCTTTTTCCATCTAGCTGAAGAAGGACCTGCAGTCTGAAACGTCCTCATATAACTAGTCACGTTTTTGTGTACCTACATTACCTTTTTCTTTATAATATATATGTGCAAAGAACAGATTTATGGCGCACACAAAGTATTAATATTAAATAGTTTCTTTATTGCATTTTTTCTAAAAAGTCATAGCGATCTATATGTGATATACCAAAGCTACTGACAAGCAGCATCGATCTGTAAAAGCATATTTTCAGTCTTAGAGCTGTATCATATGTTATTCTTAGTAGAAATGGACTGTTGCTGCCTTTCACCCTGCATAGGCTATATGTTTTTACAAAGCATAAAGCATTATTATGTCTCTCTCATCCAATCAAAAGTCTGGATATCTTAATTTTTCCGTAAGTTGCATCTAATGCAGCTTAAGCATAACTTTACAAATAGTTAATGCAATGTATTCTAATATATTAGGAAGCTGTTTCAAGTTGATAAAAAATTTCAGCAGAAAGTATCTCGTTCATTGTTTAGTTTGCATAAAATGCCCCCAAAATTTATAATCTCTGTTGCAGGGTTTGTTATTTGGACATTTTTAGCCGCCATGGGGACAGCGGCGCCATAATTCCAATTGAATCCTGGGGATGGGGTTTTCCAACTAAATGTTTACCGGCACAATGGTGGATGAAGAGTCGAGGGCCCTTTTCATTTTGCCACAGAGTGATGTTACTGATTGGTTTATTTGTTGTGTTTTTTTTTTGTTGTTTTTTTTTAAACAGTGTACAAACTGAAAAGGTGTGTGCTTGTGTGCAATTTAGTTTTGCAGTTTGTCAATGCCGAGTCATCCCTGGGGTGTAAATGATGTTTACAATGGTGGGAAAATCTTGGCAAATGAACGGCTCCAAGCAGCAGAACTCATTAGAGGCCATTGGAGGAGGATGCAGCCGAGACTGTCTGATATAGTCTTGGACTCTAGTATAATGACGTCATGTTAAGATTAGCTATACAGTTTCATTATTCTTATTTAACTGAATATTATAAAATATGTAGCATGGGGTGCTATTCAAATTGCAAGCTGATTTTCAATCCACTCAAGTCTGATATTCACCCTATATGATATTCTATAGTATCCTTATTCTCAATTTAATGTTGCAGCATTTTGTGTATCAAAAAATGAAAATTAAATCTGTTTTTGACTAATTCTGGGGCCAAAATGTCTACTAATAAGATTATGTTTGAAAATTCCATAAAGAAATTTAAATGAAGATAGTATCTGCATACCTTTTGTCTTTTTTTTTTCTTTTGTAAATTACAATGATCTTACAAACTTGAACTGGACCTTATTATGCTGTTGTTTCTCAATGAAGTGCTAGTTTAGCCAATCTCCTTTTAGCAGAATTATTGAGGCGGTGGGGTGGGGTGCATATTTTAAAGTATAAAATTCTTAAGTGTTTACTTGGTAAGAATGGAGATTTGGAACATGGTCAACTGAACTATTTTTAGGAATGTTGAGAAATTCTATCCGACATTCTTTTGAGTTTCCCAGGGGACCACTGAGAAGACTTTTACAAAATAAACATATTCCTGACCACCTTAATTTCTCTGAGAACATTTAACTTAAAACATTGGACATCTGATTCTATGAGTTTATTGGCAACACTGCTAACTGTGTCAATAACTGATATTGTTGCTTTGTAACGCTGTAGCCTGCCCAAGTTAATTGTAATGCAGATGAGGGGGGAAGAGTTTGCGTCTCATGAAGGTGAAGGGGGACCTTTTTTTTCTTTACTTTTGTTTTTGTACAAAGACAGATTTTTTTTAATATCATATTATGACTGTTTTAAAGAAGCCACTTCCTGCCCAAAAGTAATTTTCTACTTAGTCACGCTTATTTCCAATTACTCAGATCCTGGAACACCTCTTACCTTTTTTGGCCCTTCCACCCTGAAATTGTGTGCACTAAAGCTGGAGGAATGCTGGGAATGATTCACTGAATACTCTCTAATATGCCCATCAATTCATTCTACTTAGTCTTTCTGGCATGGTCTGTTCTAGATTTAAAATGTGCTGGGGAGCTCATAAAAGTCATAATGCTGAGTCAGGCAGTACATGTTTGCCTGCTGATTTATGCTCTTGGACTAAAAACAAGAGCAATAAATAAAACCACAGATTATAACTGCCTCCTTATGCAACTTTAATTCCAGCCTCATGTTCATACATGTTTTATGTGTTGTGTGATCATGATAGCTTTATTTTTCCTGACAATAATGTACATTACTTGCCATACCATCCAGTCCAGAAGTCAAGATGCAACTCCTAAAGCCTGTGATTGATAATGGGGTGTTGACCACATGATCACATTACAGAGTAAATTAAATCAACGTCTTGTGCTCCATAATAAAAGTTATAGGTTTGCAGTAACATGTGATTTAATAGTCACATCACTGTGAGTAAGCAGTTGCCTTGGCTGTCATTACATATGTGTCATTGGTTGACGAGGTTATCCAAAATCTCGAATCGTTCCCCAGTCTATTTTCTACCTTCCAAAAACAAGATTTCTATTGTTCCCACTGTATGTGGAGATTAGCCATTGTGGTCCTTCCCAGTGGAATGCCTTTTCCATGCTATCAGGCCTTTCAGCCTTCAATTTGTAAAATAAGGTAGAATGTTAATTGCTAGATTAAAATTCTGTATTGTGATACTGGATTCGTTTAGGAGAGCATTGTTTGTTGGAAATGACTGGAACTTATTGTATGAATGTGCAGCCTTCTTGTTCCAGGTCACTTTTGAACACAAGATGTTAAATCTCAGTTTATAAACATATAAATAAATAAAACCCAGTTTCTGACGAATTCACAGTTCTATCACATTTAGTCATAATCTGCCTGTTAAAGCAATAATGTAGATTGACCTCCCTAAGCAGACACCACAAGGTTCCAAAAAGACTCAGAGATCTGATTAGCGTGGAAGCTTTCATCCGGTTAGAGATTACATGGCAAGTACAATGACAGTTTATTTAGAATTTGGATAAAGTAATGCTACTACTGGTTATCTGGCAAAAATAGTAGCGCTAAATTTTGAAAATTAGACATGGAACACAAAGCCCTGTGACATCCTTCAGGCTTCATAACAATAACTAGAAGGTTCAGAAAAATGAAAGCTTTACAATGGACACGGACAGTTTTCCCTATCCAGACCAGACAGGGGAAACATTGCTTCTAAGACCAGTGGTGCCTTAATAAAAAGAAAGTCCAGTTAGATGAAAGGATGCATGTGATGTTCATTAAATCTAGTGTAATGTTGAGAAATCATTTGAAATACTGAAAAGTGTGTTTCGGTCCTAACTTCTTAAACAGATGTGACTGGCTGCTGGCCAGTCTGTTACTGGAGACCTGAAGGTAAACACTAGGTATCTGGAGTATTCTTGGTTTTAGGTTTATCCTGGTCTTACAGTTGAGGACCAGATGTTCGAAGTTGTAGTGTTATTGCAGGCCAGAAAATTGATATTTATGAAACATTATACGCATCTCACTAAATACAGAAAATTAGACCCCTGACAATTAACAGCCTGGCCTCTACTTTTACACAAGTTTTTAGATTTATTAATGGGTATGAATTTCATGACAGCATCCATTAAAATGAATTCAATTAAATATAACACCACAGCGTTTATTTTGTTTAAGGCTTTGAATAAACAGTATTTTTAAATGAGCTAAATTATTAATCATTTACTTATGTCTTGTGTCCATGCAATAGCCAAGTTATTGTTTGAGAGCCCATCATCATTGCCAAAAAACCTATGATGTATATGTCAAAACTGTTAAGTGATGCAAATGGTCCACAGCAAACTGGGTGAAATAATCTAGATTTTGGCAACACTTTAACTCCTAATTTAGTATAGGGTTTATGTTTGAGTATTTTTAATGTAGCGTAGTGTATCCCAAATCCAGACAATGTTGGCATTCAGTCCATGAAGTCAATGTGTGCTTTTTCTTTCTGTCTTGGGTTGACATGCATGGCGCAAAAAAAAAACCTGATGGATTACTTTGGCATTGACTGAGAAAGCCCGGAAAGAGCTGTTTTTGGAATGCTGTTTTGGAAATTGCCAAATACTGTATTATAGCGCATTGTTTTGCAATCATTTTCACAAATTGTATAGTATATATGCAGTACCACACAATGTCGTTTTACAACTCCCTCTGAGATATGCTATTTTAACATATCCGATGGAACCCTGAAGCCATTTAAATTGGATATGAGGTTTTACTGTATTATGATAGCAGGTATGTAACCCATGACCCATGTAAACCAGTGTGCTTTGTCTTATAGTCGTAACCCTAGATGGCCAACCACTCATTGAAGGCAAGCTTAAGGAGAAGCAAGTTAGATGGAAGTTCATCAAAAGATGGAAAACACGGTACTTTACACTGGCCGGCAACCAGCTTTTCTTCCGCAAAGGAAAATCGGTAGGTATTCATTTCATCCTCTCAAAAATACTAATGATGCATTTTGTTTGCAGCTCTTGCTGTCCCGTATCCAAAATGTTTCCCCTCTTAAGGTACTTTAATAGAAAAAAAGTTTGATAAGGCTTCTTGTAAACAGGTTCTAATCAAGAAACTACTTTTTCTATTCATTATGGGGTCAGTATGATGTACACAGATGGCATTGAGACAATAATTCACCTCTTGGAGAACACTCCAATGGGATTAAAGTTACTGGCCGATGTGTTTTATTCACTTCAATTCATTCAATTCATTGTCAGTGTTGCATCTTTATTTGACTTGAGACTATGCTTAGTGGTGGAGCTTTGCATTGAGGATTAGTTCATTTGGATCTAAACCCAAACTGATGAATTTAATAATAATTTGTTATGGTTGTCAGGGTCAAGAAATCTAGTTAATTCTATAGTATGTGCTCATACTATAGAAACAATGATGTCTGTCATTGTTAAAGTCTTAAATTTCCAAAGCAGTCTAAAAAAGCACACAATAATGGTTGTTTAAGGATCGTTATGCAATTGTGTGTGATTAAAAAAAAAAAACAGGTATGTGAATTTCATACTTAAAAATAGCCAGGTTGATGGTCAGAAGGTTCATATTTTTGCACTGTTACCATGTAAAGTAAGTGTTGGGCTTCTCTACTGTCTCAATGAAAGTCTCCATGAGTGCATTATGCTAATATGAGGCTCAGTGATCATTTCCACATTAGACTCCCGCTGCTGGAAGCAGGGACTCCCCTTTAATAGGCCCACCTTTCAGTGTTACAGCAAAGAGCTTCCAGACACTGGAGACAGCGATGGCTTTGTGGAGCCCTCTGAGGTTTTGAGTTTGCAGAGCAATTGGTATATTTCCAAGAAACATTAAGCAGGCTTAGCACTTAAATTATTTCAGCTGTGCTGTCCCTCATGCTCCCCCCAGAATCACGCTTTCCTGTCAGCCGTGCAATCCAGCTACTTGTGCCTCACATATCCTCACGGGTTTTCCCCCAGCAGAGTTTTTCCCACATTGATTCCTGACACTTAAACACATGCAAACTGCTGGGAAATCCAGTAAACTATATTACAAACTAAATACTAGGTTTTGATGCAACAGTTTTCAAATCTTCCCACCTGTATTGCATGTCAAAGAATGTCATTCTCTGTTCTTTGGAAAACATCATTCTCTTGACTTGTTATATAATTCAGACCACGTCATTTCCTTACCCAAGCACCCTTTTCTCTAAACTTCGTATACCTCCCATGTCTTAAAAGGCGCACTCCACACGACCACACATGTCATACTAAACAGATGTTCCAGTAGGATCAATGTGATGGGCAGGGTTTTCATTCTAATCCTCATTGGATCAGCTGTGTTTAACTTTAAAGAGCTTCACACAAAATACAGAACTCTGAGCCCTTTAGCAGCCACGGGGAGGCTTTAAATAAATCTCCAGGACTGAAATAGAAAATGGTGTAAAGTGGATCTAAACCTATAACGCACAATAAGTTGGTCCTTAATAACAAATTGCCACCTTTGTGTTTCAATAAGGTGAAATATATAGAAGGTAAAGCACATGTTCTCTGTGTACTGTTACTTCTTCGTAAAATTGGCAGATGTAGTTTGGTTCAAAGAGACTAGCACCAGGTATTTTGTTAAACTTTACTGTAAAATGGCCCGTGGGACTGATTTATCGGCAGCTTCAACAATGTTAGCAAAAACGATAAAGCAGCAGTCTGTTTCTATGAAGTTCAAGCGCTCCGTGTGTTCATGTAATCAGCGCTGTATAGCTACTGCAATAGCTTTTTGTTCATTGGAAAACCTGCTATAAATAAATCTGTAACAGATCCAGAACTCTCCTCCATGGGTCCTTGATCTTTAGACCCTGTCAGCCCCAGCGACTAAGTGTTCAGGAGACATGGTACATTTCAGCAATGAAACGGCAGGTAACAGGCAGAAAAAGTTGGAGGGGGCAGTTTTCGTGGCTCTACAAAAACCATTCAGAACAGAAATGGGAAACTGGTTGCCATCTCTTTCAGATGGGGGCAACGTCAGGAAAGACAGTGTGTCTGCAAGCACAATACAGTGTTGATCATCCTGCAAAAAAAAAGCTTCCTGAATCCCATATACGATTCTGTTTTATTCATGTTCAGGATTCATCTTTCAGCAGTCAGTAGCCAGTAGATCATTTTCTATTATCATGAATAAAATACAGTATATCAAAACAGACTTTGGAGGAAAAATAACTTTAACTTAATAACAAAAATTAAAAAAAAAAAACATATTCAAAAGCAATTTGTCATCTAAATTCACCGTGTTGAAATTAAAAAATGCACATTTTAACGCACAATGGTGCCCTCTTGTGTATACCATAGGTATAACTTCAATGCAGAATTCAATCCAGATGTTCTTATTTTCAGAAAGATGACCTTGATGACAGTCCCATTGAGCTCAGCAAGGTGCAGAGTGTCAAGGTTGTTGCTAGGAAACGCAGAGACCGGAGTCTTCCCCGGGCCTTTGAGATCTTCACAGATAACAAGACCTACGTCCTAAAAGCTAAGGACGAGAAGAAAGCAGAGGAGTGGCTGCAGTGCATTAATGTGGCAGTCGCCCAGGCAAAGGAAAGAGAGAGCAGAGAAGCCACAACGTACCTTTGACACAGAGTCCTGCGTGTGCTCTCAAAGACCGCTTGCATTACAGCACTGTCGCTTATGAAAGTTTAACTTAGTAATAACATAGCAAAGTGTGGTAAAGCACAGGTAAGCATTGTAAAGCACATACAGTTAAGATTCAGCGACAAACTATTCGACTAGAAGTCAATGCCTTTGTCGCTAAATGTGTTTCTTTAAGTATTTAGAAGCACTATTGATGTTTAATACTTATAGATAGTAAAGCACAGAGAGGTGTGGTAAAGCAATCTATAAAAACATGGTAAACCATGGTAAACTATGGCAAATGCAAAGTATAACGGTGGAAAACCTGCTAAACGACTGTTGTAATTGATACTGTCAAACGTTTATAAGGGATGTTATACAAGTCAAAGAACCACTCCACTAAAGAGAGATCAAAATAACTAAGGCTGAGGCACTTACAGATGAACAGACTGGCAGTAAAGTTATTTGAAACTGGAACATTTGTGTGTTGACTGTGAAAAGTTAAAGTGTTCTGTTTTGTCGATTTTTAATAATATCTAAAGTGTCAAAACCAGTTTGATCACGGTACTTGAAAACTGTAAGGTTTTGTACAGTATGGTGTTATCACCTAGTTTAGTGAGTTTTGAGAAGCAGGTGATTGTTGTGTTCAATTGAATTTTAGTTCAATTCAGTTGAACAGGTGATTCACAAAACCACTGTGTATTTACAGTAGAAGCCCTCTAGTAAACTTTTGTAAATAGCATTGACTTTAGATACTTATTAATCTGAATAGTTATTGTGAAGGGATTGACTTACACATATATTACTACAGCAATGATTATGATTTCAAAATTCATAGAAATGTTATGATGCTTCAGATAATGATAATGGTACAGTTAGTGACTGTAATGTTTCTGAATATAATGCACAAACAGCCAACCGGGTATACTGTAGAACTCTCCACTTACTCTTATTCTGAGGACAGTCATAGGACACAATCCTGCTCATTGTACTTCATATGTTACTGTACTAAAATTCAGAAAATGTACTGCCTGATATGTTGATAATTAAAGAAAAAAAAAGGTTATAGAAAGTATAGAAAATATAGAAATTGTGTTTCTATGATATTTCAGATCAGTATTAATCACCATGAGGCTTTCAGTTCTATATGACAGAACTTTGGGATAGTATATCTTTAAACTAAAAGGCTGTATGTGTAACATGGAGTAACATTTTGGAAATTAATGCCTTGTAGGTTTCTATGGAGATGCTGTGATATTAAAAATGCAACTTTGATACAAGTGACCTTCTTGTATTCTGAAGCCCATGCTATGGTCAAGGGTAATAAAACCTTAATGAAATTGAACGGCATTCACTTAGAGGCAGAACATTATGAAAACAGCAGAAAGATAAAATGAAGCAGCCTGTATTGGGATGCATGGAAAATCAACGACTCATGATAACAGTGAGTACAAATGAGATTGTCTTTCACTAAAACTGCTTGAAATATGATGAGAAAATAAACAATATAATGAATTAATTCAATCTGGTGCACTTGGACTGACTCATGTATTAAAAAGCTGTTGGACAGCCTGTGTTAAGCATCTGGAATGCACTGGTAGACAGTGTACCAGTAAGGGATATTTAAAGATTTGTTCTTTAATAGATGCAATATGTCAGTAGTAGTGAATGATCAGACACGTTTGTCAAACTCTCGCCTTCTGATGACCATCAATTGAAGAGGGAGATGCAGATGCAATGTGCAAATAACATTGATTAGTCGATAGTCTTATAAGGTGGCCTCACTTTATGCATAGAATTAGGGCAGTCGTCCAAAAATAAATAAATAATGATATATTAAAATTAAAAATATACACTGTGCAGAAGCAAAAGTTAAATAAAGTCTTTGATCAGCTTCTTAACAGTCCAAATATCAGAAATCCAGCAATAAAAGGACCGATATGGCAAACCGTGCCTTACAGTTATGACTACTACAACTACAAAAAAATGCTTTTTGGAGTTAATAAATAGTAAAAATAAAATGATATGATGATCTATAGAAAAATTCAAAACAATCTTTCATCAGGTCACAGAGAGCAAATAGGTCTAGAGTTGGTTATTGCGAGTATTGGAAACGGGAAAACGAACTATTGGAAAAGGTGTTTGGATTGTGAATTGGTTTTGGTGACAAGGTAACAGGCTTAGCCTGCCTTGTTATTAGTTAGGGAAACATTTGTTTATCTAGGGCCCGAGGTTGGGTTAGGTTTTGTTTTGTTTATTTTCTTTTTATTGTAAATAATAAACGCACGTTACGGCATTTCCTGGTATCCTGTGTCTAAAAGTGTTTATTTGAAAAAGGAAAACGTGTGACCAGAGGGCAATCCGTCACTCATATATATATATATATATATATATATATATATATATATATATATATATATATATATATATATATATATATATATATTGGATTACAGATTTATTTTCCTTATTACATGCTCTGTAATGGTCCTATTAATTACTTCCTGGTTAATGAGGCGTGATATCTTTGTATGGCTTAAGAGTCAAATTACAGAACTGGGAACTGGGTCGAAATGGAGGGATAGAACCAGTGTATTGCTTATTCATTTGTACACTACAAAGGTCTGCTGTAGATCTTGTAAACATGAATTTATAATTAGCTGCCTCATTGTCACAACCATACCATGTGTCCTTACTTTTACAACCAATTTCCAAAGAATAATCTCATTTGAAGTCATTGTACCTGTATCAGGCCTTAACTGCAGAGCAAATAGTTAGCACAACCAGAATGCATACGATTTCTGATCCTAATATTTGCTTGTATTGACTGGGTAAAACAGATACATTGGTGAACTAGTATCTAACACACTTGTACAGTTAAAATCATAATCACATGTAAAATTGAAATATACTTCAAAGATCTGGAATGTTCCAGCTGCATAGTTCTGTTCATATTTTATGTCTGTGATAATTTGGTTGTTAAGGTGAATTCACTATCGTTGTTAACCATCTTCAAATTAGTTCTATAGCATTAGGACAACTGCACAGTATATGCAGAGTAACCAACTTTACTGTACTTTGTTTATATTCAAGCATTGTACAGTTTTTTTGTTTCAATTAATTTTCCTAACTTAGAGAAGTAAAGTGCACTTGATAAATGTATGGATCTAGTTGTAAGAGTATTTTGAGTCAAATGCACTTTGAAATGTTGTTTGTAGATTTTTCTTTTTGAAACTGTACGAAGAGTTGTTCCATAATGTATAAATGTTATAGCTGTTGTATTCTGTGCGATTTGTCTCACCTTTTTTGTTGTCTGTTCTTTTTATTCAATGATTTATTGACTCTTACTTTATGTCATTTTAATAGATAAAAACCTTTTATCAAATAGTATGAACACAATAGCCATAGTATTTTTTTAAATATAAAATGCATTCTTGACTTGAAAAACATTTTAAAAATGCATATTTTTATCGCAAATACACAACTAACATTGATTTATAGTCCTAACATTGTTTCCACAAACTAAGCATGCAGCCTTTTTTAAAATGTATGTTTTTAAATCTTTAATTTTAAACCCATAAGGAAAAAAAGTGTGTATTCAGTGTGTGTTACAGCTGGTTGTAAAAGGGCTGTAATGCTCAGAAGCTGAATTGTATATGTTAGTTCTGAAAACCTGGAATGCAACGTCCAGGGAATTTCATTTACCAACATGTCAGAGTTCATTTTTAAGTAGCTGTTTTTTAATAGGGTCTGTTTGCTCTGGACCACAAGAGTACTGTATTTTCAAATGCATGCTAAAATAAAAGATTCAAGAACCAAACCTTTTCTAGCTATTGGATTCTACCACTCAATCGATACAGTATTCGCTGGGCTGCGTGTAAAAATAAATGCAGGAAAAGATACCTCCAAAACACTGATTGAGATTCGAACAAGGTCAGTGTTAAACCTCTAATATCCAAGGAGCTTCCCTGAGATCATCAGAATCTGGGAAAGACAGGTTTGGGAAAAAAACTGACAATTCGGAATTGTCTAACGTGCTAACATGAAACTTTTTCCTTCACGATAAAAACAGAAAAGAAACAGATAATTTGTATGTTTGTTTATGCATTCTCTGGTGTCAGGCACATTAATATCGCTACATTTAAATGTATGTTTATACAGACTACATCATCATAGATGGAAGAAAACACAATTTTAGTAATGATATCCAGATTGTATTGGTTTATTTCTGGTGAACGTCCTGTTTGTATTGGGACTCTACAGGCTGCACATCCGTATGCCAGAGCTCCCACAGTGTGCTGATCTGTCAGGACCATCCTGTGCAAGAAATTGTTTCTAAGAGCTCCTATGCTTTGTTTTTCTGTATATTGTGTCTCTGGTCATTATAAAGTAAAATCAGTAAAATCCCCAAATTTAGGTTGTAGATCCTGTTGTCGTGGTGTTTTTTTTTTTTTTTTTTTTTAACTTCAAAGGATAAAATATGAAATGGTTTTTACTTTTGATGTTTTTCTGTTTTTAAACTTTTCTGTTCTTTGTCATTTTGGATCTGTTAAAATCATTTAGTTTTTTTTTTTTTTTTCTATGGGTAATAGAAGGTAACTGATATGTTACAGTACATGCAGGAGATACCAGGAGCCATAGCTGTTCCCTCTGAAGTTGGACCTTTTCTGGCTCGATTCCCAAACTCCTTTTAGCACAAGCTATTTACCAGCAGAGGAGGCATCTCATCTTACCTCTGCGATTCTGAGAACCTGCACCTCTAATGACTTCCGTTCAGTCCTATTATCCTATTAACTAATACTTCCAAGTACGAGGTGTACCTAAACCCTTCTCCTATTACCATATTGGCTGGCTTCAATGTACATTGAGAAACACTTCCTCCTGCCGATAGTGACTTGCATAAAAGTGTGGCAGCTGTGCAAGCATTGGGACAATCAACTACCCACTAGACACTGTGGAAGTTACCTCGCTGGTAACAAGCGACTCAGCTTAAAATAAGAACAGGAAACGTTTTCTATAGCAATGCTTATTTCTTCCTGTTGTCCTGCAACCTGGTGAATAATCTGGTTCCCTGTTCCCTTTGGGTATCATCATCACTGTAAAAACATTTCCAAGTAAAGCACCCCTTCAGCTTACTGTCCTTATAAAAGTTTCCCTTAGTAAAAGCATGGTAAAGTGTAATAAAGCATAGTGAAAGTATGGTAAAGCATATTAACAAACATGGTAAACAGGGTAAGCTAAGGTAAATGCATAATATCCCCATGAAAAAAGACTGATAAAACAGAAAAGAATGTGGTGCAAAAATACTCAGGTAAATTTTAAAAGGGTAAGGCTAATTAAGGTGGCAATTAAAACTCTTAAACTGCACAATTATTTTATTATAAATATGTATAAGGGAATGTCTAGTTAAATATATTGTACTATTGTGGATATCAAACATACATATACAAAAGTATATACACTGTCAGAAACACTGTGAATAGAGTTTAGGGAAAGGCCATGTGGGCAGCCAGATCAAAATTCATCCCTTGAGAATGGAGAGGGACAGATACATTATACAAAGGTGTGTGCTGCTTGTTACATGTGTCTCCAGTTCTTTGTGTCCGACCCCTGCAGAGATACAGATCTTTTTTTAATTGGACTGTTCTGTGTCATTTTAGGGTTGCAGTGAAATGAATGATGTCGGGTCACATGAAATATTAATATTTAAGCCAGTGTGGTTTTTGGAATAACAATAAACCACAATGTTTGATATGGTTTAGTGCATTTTATTTTGTGACAGCAGTGTTTTCTTTACTGCTGGGCATCAGAATGTGTTGATATTGTGTAAAACTTAAAGAATTAGAGACATGCCAGCAAATTATTGAGCTGCAAGGTACATGCATATTAACACTGGATAATATGATTTGGATCATGAAGAATACACATTTGCAGTGTTCTGTGCTGTGTGGGGATGTAAGATTTAATTAGAGGAACTTTTAAAAAAAACATAATGGCTACTAATCTTAAAAACCTCAAATGTGTTAAAACAAACCCATAATTTGAGAACACAATGTACAATGTGTGAGAAATCACTTTTACATCTGCTAGAAAAACATCTAAATGAACAGGCTCACCCTACAGTATGAACAATCCCAAATCCTAAGCAGTTGCTAGTTCCTTTACTTGACACAGACTGCAAAGTGCAAAGAGTCTGTTTAGTGCAGGCAACACATGATAAAAGTCCACTGCCCTAGCACAAGCTTTTAGGTCTCATTACCTTAACCAGCATTCTTTTCAGATAAGTCACTGTTGCCCCCTGGTGGGAAAAAGCTTTTATTGCATAATGTTACTTCAGTGGTTATTGTAGCTCACAAAACAATTATATAACCCTTACAGATTGTGTTATTTTATTCATTGTAAAAGCCTCAAATTTGAAAGAAACACATGTTATAGTAAAATTGTATTTTTTTAAGCATGGTTAAAGAAATCTCACTTTGCAAGCCACGCTGTCAGTTAGTGTTGCATATGTTTGGTCACTTCTCCTGGAGAGTCAAATTATCCCCATGTAATTGAATAGCCTCTTTCCTGTCATGAACCAACCTTCTGCTTAATTGTGTCTAAAGCCAGATAGTTTCCTACAACAGGTGTTTGTTTGTTTGTTTGTTTGTTTGTTTAAATCTGTCTTCACTTGAACTATCAACTAAAGTTAACAGAAACCAGAAATCTTCTAAAACGTCACCATCAGTTAGATGCAAAGATAGCACTGCAGTTGCCATGTCAACTGCTGCCTGTGGGGCGGTTGCTAGGATAGAATTGCAATGCATCTAAATAATAATGGAACACTGGCAACTAGCAGAAGGACTTGAACATTCACTTACACAACTCCCACTCTATAGGCTGTTGCTAAGAAGAGAATATATATATATATATATATATATATATATATATATATATATATATATATATATATATATATACATTTTTTTTTTTTTTTTTTTTTTTAGCATACCTAATATTGCATCTGAAACTGCCCTAAGGGAGATTTTCTATAGCCAAGCTAGAGATTTAAGGCATGCGCATGTTTAACCCAGACAAACTCATCTACCTCCCCTGGCATTTTTCTAATACAATTCTGTAACCTGACCAGAAAGACTCTCCCAGGCAACCACAAAAAAAACATTAACAAGCTGCTTTCAAAAGAATCTCATTCGCTTTTTTTATGCCTAGTGTGTAACATTCCTACATCGAAAGTCTCTTTTTTTTACAGATGGCAACTGCAATGGAATAATAATCTTGACTGTTCAACCACTGACACATATAAGGTAACTTTCTAAAATTGTAAATGCATTTAGCTTTATATAATATAACTAATAATATGGATGGATTCCGTGCTTCTGATGCAGATGCATCTTTTGATATAGTATTAACTGTATTAATTAAATTAATACATATGCATATGTGATGTGCATTTTTAAAAAAGCATGCTAAAATACTGAGGTTATTTTGCCATCTCCGTGCAGTGTTTGTATAGGTAAAGGTTGTTCACAAATATGCAATGATATATCTGTGGTGCATTGGAAAAAAGTTTAAACATATAACCTAGGCAGGGTGAAAGGCAGCGAAGGTCTAGTCCATTTCTACTAGGAATAACATATGATGAAGCTGAAGGACTGATAATATGCTTTTACAGATCGATGCTTCTTGTCAATAGCTATGATATACCACATATAGATTGCTATATCTTTTTAGAAAAAAGCAAAAAAGCAAATATTAAATATTTATACTTTGTGTGCGCCATAAATCTGTTTGCACATGTAAGAAATTGAATGTATATATATATATATATATATATATATATATATATATATATATATATATATATATATATATATATATATATAAAGAAAGGGTAATGTAGGTATACAAAAATGTGACCAGTTATATGAGGACATGTCAGACTACAGGTCCTTCTTCAGCTAGATGGAAAAAGCAGTGCTCTAAACAAGCTGTTGTTGTAAACAAGCTGTCTTTGAAAAGAAACGTTCCGGACAATGTTGACATGATGATGTCATAACAGAATATCAATTCCAAGAGGTTCCAAAGTGCCTGATTTGAAAATGAATTTGTGTTCTTTTTGCTTCCTGGCTGTATTTGTCCCATAGCCGTGATTCATCTCACAAATATATATTTAAAAGAGAAATTTACTGATGTTAACTATAACATTACTCATGTACCAAATGCAAATCCAATGCTTTTAGAACTTGTATGAGCAACATGAGTATTTTTTAAACTGTTTTTGACTTTACATCTGTGTTCTGCTAGAAGCAATTCAACTAGGATGCAGAGTAGTTTTATGGCAGAGCTTTGCTCAATGTGTTCTGAAAGCCAGTTATCAGTGCTGCGGGCGACCACGGGCCTGAACACTCTACCCTCATTAAGAACAAAAAAAACAGAACTTCTGGATTGAATTTTACATTGTATGTCATGCATGGATACCTAAAGCAACATTGCTACAGTAACTATATGATATAGTACAAATGAAAAAGATTAACCTCCTAAGTTTCAATAGCAGAGACCCTGGCTACAATAGTTACAACATGACTTGCTTGGGGGAAGAGGGCCTTTTTTATTCAACTAAAAAGAAAATGTTCTAAAATGAAAATTATACATTATACCTGTTCTACACTTGTTACTAATGCCCTAATATTTATTTATCAATGACATAATGGTTGATTTTTTGATTGATTGATTTTATGCAGATTTTTTACTATGGCAATCTCACCACCAATTGCATGGCAGTGGATGGAGTTGCACGATTCTGTTTCTCTGTATGCGGTGAGGAGGCCCGTCAGTCTGAAACAGTGGCAGCTGCACAGATGTCCTCACTTGCAGCCTCAGCTCCTCCACACCCCTGCTAATGAGGGGAGGCTACACAGAGCTGCATGGAGTGGCTCTCTGGAACAAGTTAAAGCTTTGCTGAACTTCGGAATTCCTGTGGATTGCCAGTAAGTAGATCATTAGTCCAAACATTAGCCCCCCCTGATTACTTATTAGCAATCCTTTTACCCTGTGCATCCACTCTAAATAGTCTTCCTTGAAAGCTGACAATGTATACAATATAAGCTCTAATTTAATGAATAAAGTTTATATTGAAATAGGTTGATTACCACCAATGACGTCACTAAATGGACTCTCTAGGGAAAGCATAAAAGGTGAGAGCACACTTTCGCAGTGTAACTTTAATTAATCCATGTATGTGAGACAGTTATTTTAGTCTATAAAGTGCTAACATTTCGACACTGGCAGAGAAATGAGAAATGTTGTGTAAATAAAGATTTGCTATGTGCTATGTGTTGTCATGGCTTTTGTCTGATTTAAATTCAGGGACAGCCAGGGTTGGACACCTCTTCACCATGCTTCATTCTGTGGACATCAGCCACTGGTCAAGTTTCTTCTTCACAGAGGCACAGACATCAATAGCAGGGACTTCTTTAATTGCACCCCACTGCACAGAGCTACCTGGAACGGGCAGGCTCAAACAGCTGAGTACCTTCTTCAACAGGGAGCTTCCCAAGCCATAAGGACATGCTCTGGGCAGACACCCTTACATTTAGCTGCAGCCAATGGGCATGGTAATGTTGCTCAGACTTTATTAGAGCACAAAGCGCAGGTTGACTGTAAGGACATTAACAGGTGGAGCCCACTGCACTGGGCCGTCTTCAATGGCAACCTAGACATAATAGATCTGTTGCTGAGCAATGGTGGAGAAGTAAATGAGAAGAACAAAAATGGAATGACCCCTCTGCAGCTAGCAGTGTTGGCTGAAAGTCACAAGACTGTTGAGCATCTGCTTCGGAAAGGCGCTGATCTCAATGCCAAGTGTGAGAACGGTCGCAGTGCTTTACATCTGAGTGCTGTCACTGGAAATAAAAAGAAGGAAAGAAAGAGGGTAAGAATGGTGGATATGAGATTAGTTGTATGACAATAACAAAAGACTTCTAGTTTACATACTTGGTCTCAATTTAATAACTTTATTTTGGTTTCCTTACTACTATGGCTTCTACTGGGTATAGGCCTATAACGTTTTGGATAACTTTAAAAACAATTTTAAATTAATTCTAACGTATTTACAGCAAATAACATTTCCAATTTACTACCTGAAATATTTATTTCATACTGACTTCCAAAAATAATCAGCCATGTATAACACAGCCACACACACTTGTAGAAACAGCCTTGTTCATGTGAGCGGGAACTGGCAAAGTTATCAGAAGCAGGAAAGTCCACAATACAAAACACTATCAAGTTGTATATTTGGAACATCTCCAAATCTCAGCTGAAAGCCATGCTATTTCTTGTCATATATCCATTTTCAAGCAGAATTCTACAACTGCCAAAAAAACAGGCTTGCAACCACTGTGATCATTTGTATTAAAAAGATCAGTTCTTCACATTGACTGATGCAAATGTAGCAGCTGGTGAATTATGCAAGGTCCTTAACCCTCTTGTGCCTTTTATTTGTAAATAGATCATGCAGCTGCTGCTTGAAAGAGGTGCCACAGTTGATGCCGCAGACAAAGATCTTGTCACCCCACTGCACCTAGCTGCAGGATGTGGTTCATGCATTGCGGTGCACCTGCTGATGCAGTATGGGGGCTCAGTGGGCTCCACGGATCTGCTGGAGATGACTCCTCTGCACTATTCCGCCTTAAATGGCTTTGCTGAAACTGCGAAAATCCTCCTTTGTTACGGAGCGGATAAGAATGCTAAAGAGAGACTAGGGAAAACTTCCTTGCACCTTGCCTCAGAGAAAGACCACGTTCAAGTCCTGATAGTGTTACTGAAGAGTGGGGCTGATGCATCGCTTCAGAGCAAGTGGAAGGAAACAGCTGCTGATATTGCTGTACAAAAACAACACACAAATGCACTACGCCTCATTCAGGCAGCTACAAGACAGCAAACGCACCCTTAGGGCATACACTGCATATTGAATAGCACTCGCCATATCACTGGGACAGTTTTGTACTTCATTAATTATTCGTATTTATTAAAAATATTGTGTTTTTTTTTAGAAGATTAATATTAGGTGGCTTGGTATCTATTATGAGAATATTTTAAAAAATGGTAAGGCAAAAGAAGGTTGTGTCGTTTAGACTGTAAACTTTATTATTATTATTATTATTATTATTATTATTATTATTATTATTATTATTATTATTATTATTAACTCTTTAGAATGCATGATATAAATTGTCAATATGTACTGAATCGAACTGAATTGTATTTTGAAAAGGGGTCAAAACTAACAATAAAGACTAATTGTATTTGTATGTGTGCATTTCCTTGTGAAAACTGCACAATATGTATCCACTTATATAAAAGATCTTACTCATGACTTCTGTATCACATATATTCTAATAAAGTGCAACACAATTAACAGCATGCGTCACATTTCCCATGGCCGCACCGTTGACTGCATGACATCTCAACGTTACACCTACGTTACCAGGAACTGCAAACGGAAAATGATCATCACCAGTTTGGTGATGTAACTGAATAAAGTCCCGGTCGGTCGCGCGGAATGATATGTTCAGAACTGAACAGATGGAAATCAGCGTTCCTGGAAAACACGTGACGAGAATTCCCCTTGTTGCAAAATTGTGAGAACAAAGATGTTGCATCGGCTGATTGATTACTGTCGTAGTAGTACATTGTAGAAAGTGATATTTCCGCGTTTTTTTGGATCGATCAAACCATATGCACTTCAATTAGTAGCTCGTAACTTAGCTGTACGGTTGGATGTCATAAATAAGCCTTCCCTGGAATTGTTACAAACTGTTCTGTACCAGTAGCGCTAATATTGGCAGTATTTTGCTTTTAATAAAAAAAAAAAATGTAATATAATCTGCACCAGCTAAGAAACCGTCATTAATAAAAGTAACCAGCATAATTAAAAACACAGAACGCAATTTCTGTCACAAGTCTAACGTACTATTTGTTTCCTATTTTCTTTTTTTTTTGGCGGACGACTATATTGTGCCGAGTCTGCTCACTGTGTTGTTCAACCTTCACGTCACGGGTAGCGTTTCTCCTTTCCTCCCCGTGTATTCACTTTAGTGCAATTAGTTTGGCTGTTTGCAAGTGACGATGGCGTCTGATGCTCACCCTGGCGTTACCAACTCGTCTGCCGGTAATGAAGGCATTCTTATTGGAGACAGAGTTTATTCTGAGGTCTTCCTCGCCATCGACAACTCGCTTATCCCGGAGGAGCGACTCTCTACAACCCCGTCTATGTCAGATGGCCTCGACCTCCACAACGAGACCGACCTGCGCATCCTTGGCTGTGAACTAATCCAGTCCGCTGGCATTCTTCTCCGTTTACCGCAGGTGTGTAGAAAACGTGTAGAAAACGTGTAAAATAGAATAAGGAATTCAGGTATTCTACCGTTTTTTTTTTGTTTTTTTTGTCGAACAATATCGGTCACAATTGCCCAAAAAAAAAAAAAAAAAAAAACTTCTTGTAAAATACTATAAACGCATTATGTAACTGTTATATTGATAATTCTTCGTTAAATTTTTCAATAGCTAAGATACCGATAAAGCTTCTTTGTCGGTGTCATTTATTTTACTGTTTATAAAATGACAAAAACAAAATGGCGGACGCCATGTTGTGTAAAATGAATTCCAGGGTGTTTTATTTGTTGTTTCTTCTTTTTCTGTTTTTATAGGTGGCCATGGCTACAGGACAGGTTCTTTTTCATCGGTTTTTCTACTCGAAGTCCTTTGTCAAACACAGCTTTGAGGTAAGTTGTGTTATAACATTCCCGTATGCCGCTTTTACATTTTATGACCAACGCTGTATCGAGACGGCGCCATGTTGTGCAGATCACGCTGACTATTGCTAGTGTTGTAATTAATAGTACCAAAGTTATAGGCGGATTACTACAGTTTCCATATACTGCACAAGTGCTGGGTAAACGACACAGCGAGAAACTAGTAAGCATTTTAGTACAGAGAGAATGGTTAGTTTCAACTGAAATTCCCTTTTAATGATTCAGAGCCCTTGGGATTGTAAATTCGGTGTGTAATCGGCCAGTAGGATTCGGTTTACACGCGTCATATCATTATATATTTGCCCGGAATTGCAGGTCTGGGGTGTCATGCATAAGGTCTATGTTTGGACAGTTGGCAGATATTCTCGTCAGAATAATCTGTGTACAAATTGCGATTGGTTTTCAATGTGTGTGCCATAAAAATAAATACTCTTCGTGAACCCGTGTTGCCTAATTGAAACAATTTTTTTTCAGATTGTTGCCATGGCTTGTGTTAATCTTGCCTCGAAGATTGAAGAAGCACCACGCCGAGTAAGGGATGTGATAAACGTGTTTCATCATTTAAGACTGCTTAGAGGAAAAAGGTGAGTTTCTTTCTGAAGTGTACAATAAAACAATTTTTGTGCAGTGCGATACTTTTTCCACTACAGGTTTATATGAAACAACTATTAAAATTCTTATTAATGACTAAAGTTTTGTGCTTTTCCTCCCAATACAGTTTTTAGTTTATATAATTTAAATACCATCGTTTGGCATCTGAAAGTGGTCATTTTAATACAGATGCAGTTATCTTTTTAAAAAAAAAAAAAAATGCACCCATAGCTTCTCTTGGTAATGTCAGAAAACAGACTAACTTTTAAGACATTCTGAATCTTTAGTAACTTAAAACATCTTTGATCTGATGTCATCGCACTCCATGAGAGCAAACATTTGCTTACTTGACTTGTTTTTTGAGTTGCATTTTGCTAAAGTTCATTGTCGCTTTATATACTCAGTTTATTTTCAGTATGACGATTATAACCCAGTGCTTTAATTCATATGTGTTTTTGGCAGGGGCGGCTGCCTTCATACATTTATTAATTAGCTGAGAACTTAACATTTTAAATATGTTACTTTTCACTTCTACACTGTCGTTTTTGTTTCAAAATGGGTCTGTATTTTTTAAAGATGCTTGATGAAACATCCTTTCTAAATTGTGCAAGTTTAAGTTGGGAGAACCAGTGTTTAGAAAACAATGGCATGTGTTTCTTTACCATTAAATTGATTTGTTCATGGTAAACTAAGACTTTGGTATTAACTTTAGTTCTCTTTTCCCTTGCAACCAACTAACAGCGACCAGCTACATTTACCAAAGCCTGGGTGATGTGGAATGGTACGTAGAGATGAAGCTGTCGGCATGGCAGAAGTGAGAGTGAAGTGTCGCTATTCCCCAAGGAGAAGCCAGTGGTCTGAGAACGGGTCACTGGAATCGGGGACTTTCAGGTTGGCCGCTGGTGAAGGCGTCTGCGAAAAACTCCTGTATCTCATTTGAAGCTTTTGTCTTTGCTGTCCAAGTGGTACCTTCACACATTATGCCATAGCTTTTACAGTATTAGAAACATAAACAGTTTATGCTGGTCCACAGTAAGGTGGGTTTCAGGGTGATTTCAGTTTGACTTTCTATCTGAAGGAGAACATCTAGAGATTCAGGTTTCATACATAATTTAGTTTGTTTCATATTTTGAAGGCAGTATTATGCACTACAAATGGCAAGGTTAAATGACAAAATGATGTCTGCCCTATATGGGAGTTAGAACGAATAAGTCGGGAAAAAGATTTGCCACAAAACAGTTGCATGTATCAGTATTATACCTACATTTTAGCATTAAATTAAAATATTCATTCCTTAGTTTGATTTTAAGCCTGATAATTCAGTTATTGTTAGAAAGACAGGTAAAACAAACAGAAATGCTACAAAATAAAAATACACAAATTACGTACTGTAAAACCAAGATACGATGAGGACTTGACTTGTTTAATTCATAAACGTGACAACACCTGTAGTTTAATTTTCTTGAGAGTTTTTATAATTGGAGCTGGTGAGGGGCAGTTATTAATTTTGTTAAATGTCCAACATTTGTCGCGGCGTATTTAACTTTTAGAATCTGTTTCTTTGGGGTGGAGGGGCAGGGCTTGGACGTTTTATTTATGGTTTATAAACATCTCGCGAGTAGACAGATTGTTCAGTTCTACAGTCAATTAGACCGTATTTTGTAACGTTATAATTTTTGCTTCAGGAATCAGACTAAAATTGGTCTGCTGGGGTGGTCAACTTCAAATAAATCTGAAAATAGTTGTAGAAATGTATTGTCATTCCCATGCAATAAAGTTTAAATTCATGAGTTGTAACTACTTGTCCCTAGGGAATTGTGGCACATGTGCTTTTGATAGTTTTGGAGACAAAACCCATACATTGCTTGTTTTGTTTAACAACAATTTGAAGTTCTTGTACTTCCATCTTTATTTATTTATTTACATTGAATACAGGGTATTGTACTCAAAACTTGTTTCATTTTAAATTATCCCTATAACTTTCCTAGTAACTTTGTTGCTTGTGTAGGGAAAGTATTTGTCGCTGGTTTAGTTCTTGAAATTGAGGTGGAAAATTAAGAATATGCTTTGTTTTGCTGGACTTTGTCCAGAAAGGTATTGCACTACCTATTTTTGTTTGCTAAGTAAATCTAGGCTGCAGTTAGTTGCTGTTAAAGCTATGTTGTGAAAGTGTTTTTTTATTTGTATACTTTAATAGTTGCATGTGTGGAGATACCAAGTTATGAAAATATAAAAAATGGACATGGGCAGCACAAACAAAGGCTTCTGATGCAGTTACAGGAGTTTAAAAGTAGGTTCTGTTGCCTGTAGTTGGTTGAAAGGGAAACTAGAACTAGAGCAAGCTGAACTTTTTTTGCTTGCAAAACAGTTGTGATTTTTTTTGTAAAATAGGACACCAACCCCATTGATACTTGATCAGAACTACATTAACACCAAAAACCAAGTAATCAAAGCAGAGAGGAGAGTGCTGAAGGAACTGGGGTTCTGCGTTCATGTCAAGCATCCCCACAAGGTGAGTAAAAATACTGTATTTTGGCAGCAATTTAAAGCAGCCCTTTTAGGCAGACGTATTTTTATTTACATAAACCATAAACAGGGTTAAATAAATAGGTTGTTCTATAATTGGCTCTAATTTAGGTTTTAAGTAGTCAATAATTGAAGTAACTGTCAAAGGGCCCTCTCAATATCCTTGTATGTAAATTGTGTCATTTTTTGGTTTTAATGTTTTTAAATTTCAGATCATTGTAATGTACCTTCAAGTTCTTGAGTGCGAGAAAAATCAAACCCTCGTCCAAACAGCCTGGTAAGTTACCTTTTCCATTTGTATGTAGGTTTTAACCAGACATTTTCGTAAGTGTTAGTTGCAAGCTGTTCTTTAAGATCTGTTTGCATTAACTTCAATAATGTTGCAGTTGTGAATCTCTCAAGGACTTTCTTTCTGACAGTAACTTGCCATTCTATATTTTCATGCCTTGATTTATGTGTGTGTGTATACACATACATACTTTTTAAGGGAGAACTCAGTTTAACTTTGTCCTTTTTTCTACTCTTTAATTAAAGGGTAGTCCATGATGGTAAGTCTCATAGAAAGAACTCTGAACTCTGCTCCTTCAACCACATGACCTCAGGAATGTCCCAATTGGCTGCCCTTCTCTCCAGCCAATCCAGTGCAAGTTCTCATCCGAGATTCACTGAAGTGGTCCTTATTCATCTGGCAACATCATCTTGTTTTCTTGGGTGTCAAAGGATTTGTATTTTTGCTTCCAGATGTAATTGTTCATTTAAGTAGCAATGTAGAAATTTAAATGCACTGTTTTTGTATTTAGATACAAATAACTAAAACTATACATTGCAAAACCAATTTATGCTATTAACCAAGTCCTATATATATATATATATATATAATTTTTTTACAGGTACAGGTTTAAAAGTAGATATTTACTTTTTTTTCTTACATACGTATTTGGAAAATGTGACTTACAGTCTTGAGGAATCTGTTTTCCAGGCTCCAGTCCTCATAAGCTGGGTCTTCAAGCAGAGAAGATTGTAAGCGTATCCTGTAAATGGAACCCTTAATCTTACTAAGACTTCATCTTGGGCTGGGTTGGGTTTTGGTTAGAATTTTGAAAAACAAAATTTAAAGGTAGTTTGAGCTGTACAGTTCTTTTGCCATCTACAGATCAAGTTCAGACATGTTGCCAGACATGTCATCTTCGAAAATGCAAATAAGTATTTATGTTGATGTACAACCAGTTCTAAATGACCACTTAGTCAGTAACCACTTTTAATGATTCAGTTGATAAGAACTTATTTTAAGGACTGGTAATTTAAGACAGGATTTTTTTTTTTTTTTTTTTAAACTTCAAGTTCTTTTTTCCTCATTTACTCATTTGGAATCATTTTTAAATTAGTGAAATTTCTGTTTGTTAGCCAAAAAACATCTATGGCTTTGTCAAGGATGTATCTTTAAATTTCTGAATTGAATAATGTTTCACAAGCATTTAAGTCTGCACAAGACCTTTCAAAATGCACTAAAAACAGAAAACCTAATACAAAAAAAAGAAGTGGTCAGTATTTGTTTAAACTAATATTAAACTTAATGCAGAATCCTTCATTTTTAGTGAGCATATACTGGAAATTAGTTTGGGATTTTTAAATCCCTTTATTTGTCGTGTTAAGTATGTAGGCTCATTCCTGTAGGCAAATTTTCATCATTCGTACCCATAACACAGAAGTAGTTACCCGTGGAAAGACTTTGTATTGAAGATCACTATCAAGGATGTGCATTTTAAATATGCATTTAATTGGGAACATCTGGACATCTTGGATTTTCTTGAAGCACATTCCATTATGGATCTAGTCAGACTTAACATTCCTGATAGGGGATTTGTGTTGGTTTATCTTTTTCCTTTCTTGAATATGCAGTGAATTGAGGCATATTTTGGAGCCAAATAAAAGCGGATGTTCTGTGGTGTGGAGAGAAAAAAAGGACAAGTTAAATTGAGTCTCCAAATGCTGACACATGTTTCTTAATGCATGCTTTCCTTTAGCTTCAGTTTAATCAGTGTAGTGACTGGATCAGGATTTTCTTGGATGTTTTTGTTTTTCAGGAACTACATGAATGACACATTGCGAACAAATGTGTTTGTGAGATTTCAAGTTGAAACGATTGCCTGTGCCTGCATCTATCTTGCAGCAAGAGCCCTTCAGGTGAGTGAGACAATCTAATGTACTGGAGTGCTCATTCTACTGAAGATCGTGTTTGGTTATCATTAACCCTTAGCGGTGCATTTATTCAGCGTTTGTCAGGCGCGTCGGGTCCAATTTATTTTCACACGCACTGTTTTAAACCCCCTGAGTAAAACAGGTTTAAAAGGCAGTGTATGGCAAAAAAGGACATCAGTACTGCATCTCCAGCCAAGCCCCACCCCTTGTTCACTGTATTTTTCACATACTACTTTATAGACGTGCATACTGATAAATCTTGTCCTGATCACTTGTTTTATCACCAAACTCCTCAATAATGCAATCCAAGTCATTATTTTATTACTGTAACATCTCAGCTCTGCAAATGTCTGATTCTTTACACGCTGGATGCGTAAGCAGCTGTCATTTGTTTGTGTCCATGTTGTCTTTGTGATGCATGGGGCTATCAGAGACGCCTTTTTTTTTTTTCGTCTCGGCTATTGAAAGGTTTCATCCGATTTTTTTGGAGAAAAAACGGCTAGAGTCCTGTGCTTTACGTCTTTGATGTCGGACATGGTCTGACATAGAACCAGAAATGGTTAAACAAGTAATTTACTTTAATGGTATGGTTGATACCTGGACTAGAACGGCCCTTGCTGCGTTTATTCATTCTATTTCCTTTAATGAAAGTTAAGTTTTGTTTTTTTAGATCCCACTTCCCACCAAACCACACTGGTTTATGTTGTTTGGAGCCACCGAAGATGAGATTAAGGAGATTTCGATAACCACTTTAAAACTTTACACAAGAAAAAAGGTAAGATTTAGCGAGGCATTGTGATTAAACCAGCCAATCTTTCACAAACAATAGGATGCGCTATTTGCTGATTTTTATGTTTTAAATGAATGTCATTTATTTTTTTATTTTTTAACAGCCTAACTATGATTTACTTGAAAAAGAAGTTGAGAAGAGAAAAGTTTCACTCCAGGAAGCAAAACTGAAGGCCAAAGGACTAAACCCTGATGGAACTCCAGCTCTTTCAACATTAGGGGGGTTTTCACCTGGCTCTAAACCATGTAAGATTTGTATAGAATCTTTTAATCTTTATGCATAACAGTGGTGTGTCCATCTTGATTTAAGCTTGTTCACTTGGAAAAGCCATGCATATATTGAATTGCTTTTCTTGTGTTTTCAGGTTCACCAAGAGAAAGTAAAATGGATGAGAAGTCGCCAAATTCACAGAACTTAAAGGCTGCCAAAAAGGAGCCAGACGATAGACAGCAGAGCTCCAGGAGCCCTCATAATGGGTCAGTACTGTATAAATGTTTGTTTTTAATGGGAAGTTAGTTCAAGGATTCTTTACGATAGTCCCATTCAACAGCTTGCAGAAGTCTGCTTTTAGGTATCCCCAAAAGTATTAATGTCAATGACCTTATAGTTTGGCATATTTATACTGCAATTTAGATGAATGCAGTGTAGGAATTGACAGAAATAAGAGACAGTGTGTGACACAGTCTAAGCTTGTTTCTCCCTCTCGCTATCTAGCCTTAGGAAAGAAAGCAAAAGGAGCAGAAGTGTGAGCAGAACACCGTCAAGGACTAGATCAAGGTCTCGATCTCGAACACCAAGACGACAGTAAGTAAAAACTATAGAACTTGTGTGTTAAAAGCAACTTGGAATATAACAAACGTAACCTCATTCTTGAATCTTGCGCTTTAAATATTTTTTTTTCTTCTCTGTGCATTTTCAGTTACAATAACAGAAGAAGCCGTTCTGGTACATTCAGCTCACAATCTCGCAGCAGATCCCACAGCAGAAGTCTTACTCCTCGTCGTCTGCAGAACCACGGATCTCCTCATATCAAATCCAAACACCGCAATGATGACATCAAGATTTCAAACAGGCACAGCCACAGAAGAAAGAAATCCAGAAGCCGCTCGCATTCTCTCAGCAAGTCCAGAGACCGCTCTGAGGCTGTTAAGAAACACAAGCATGACAGGGGGCACCACAGAGACCGGCGAGAGAGATCTAGGTCTTATGATCGTACACACAAAAGCAAACATCATGGCACCAGTCATTCAGGGCACAGCAGGCACAGGCGTTGAACGTTGGCTGTTTTTGTGAGAACATTGAGACTTACAAACTCCAAACCTTAGTTTGATGTAGGGCTTGTGACTTCATTTTTTTGTGTAAAGATGGAATATGTTGTAAAATAAAAAGCTTTGATTTTTTATAAGCATATTTTCTAAATTCAGGAAATGTAAAGTTTTGCACAGTTAAAACGATACCCTGGACGGTATAACACATGTTAAGTTGTAAGAAATTGTATACTGTAGAGATGAGTGAAGTTTTTTTTTGGTAATACAGCTGGATGCAGACACTTTTATTTAAGACCGCTTTTTACCTGTTAGAGCCATAGTTAATTTGTTACATTGGGTTTTAGTCTGCACGTGTATTGTCTGATTTTTACAAAAATAAACTAAATATTTCAGTGTGAAAGACTGGGGTAAGGGAACAAATGGTAAACTAAGGAAGTGTCAAAGTCCATGACTGCAGTATTCATAACTGCATTACAACCATGTAACTTCATTTTGCAAACACATATCTTAAAACAAGTGTAAGAAAACATGAGTGATGAGGCTACAGCAACCTTGTACAAATACTTGAAGTGCTCTGTCATTTTATAAGTGTACAGTAAAGTCTCATGTTTGTTTTGGAGCAAGTAACAACCAACTGAATTGTTTTCGATACCTCCTTAGTCACAAATGCACAATGTTTGGCTTTGGCAAATCATATTCCTGCCCCACTCAGCTCTTAAGAAGGTCTTTAAAGTGAAGGTTATTTACAGGTCACAGTAGACATGCCAGGATATGCTTGTAACCACAAGAGGGTGTCAACAAAACATGCTTCTAACTGGAATACTGTGTTTGTGTTTTTGACCCTCTTGAATACTTACGTCACTTTAAAACTTTTCAAAACACGTTTAGCCCACAAACCAGCACACATTAACTACAGTATTTGGCAGTGTAAGGTAATTGAGACATTACCTTATCTATTGCAGCTTGAATGAATAAGTAAATCAAATGACGTAGCAATAAAGTTGTATCTTAGTTTGGGTTTAGGTGATGTGCAAAGATTGAAATGCAGCACATAGGGTAGTCACCATGAAGATTTTGTAAGCTTAGCAAGTGTATACTTGGAACAGTAAAATTGTAACTGTCCACTCTTTCATGCGTCAAGATTTGTAAATAAAGAATTAAAATGTTATTTTTGCATTTGGTTAATCATACATTACTACTGTTAGTAAAATTAGATTTAACATTGTTGTATACCTTGAGCAGTAGTAGGATTACGTAGGCTATTTGTTGAAAAATGACAATAGCACATTAATGTATAAGTACTTTTCTAGTTCCTTTAAACTGGTCATTGGTGTCCAACTTAAGTACAAAACCCAATAATCTTTTAAGAGTCCAGTACCCATTTGGAAATCACGACAGTTACTTTTTAGTAGTGTATACATTTAATTGGTGCATAATATTCGTGTTGTAAGTGCATGAACACGGATGTTGCACTGGTAAGTAAATAAATGAACCATTAGTCTTTTACTGTTAGTGCTGGGGTGGTGCAGGATTTTAGTACTGCTGAGCCTGTCAAGTGTGGGCTTTAGTAAAATACATTTAAGCTGTTACACAAGCACAAGGGGGTGCTGCAGTGCAGTACAATACCAGTCACCAGTGCTTTGTATGATGCAGCACTAGCTTTACTATTGGTATATGAGTATGTACCAGCTATCCAAATCAGATCAACTAGGTACTGGTATTCAATAAAAAGTAAGGCAAGCATGCACTTTTCTCATACTGTTCACAACAGACGTGGACTCGCAGATGATCAAGTTTGAGCTGCCAAAACATGAGTTAAACGGGTCATCTATCACAATGCTTCAAGTCTGCTAAATACATTTCTGAGGGCTAATATGTGACCACCGCTAGAAATGATAACAAATTTTATTGTTTACTTTTTTTTTTAACAAAACACCCTGTGAAGCCTGTAGGTGAGATACAAAGTGATACCTTAACTGACACATTTTTGTAAGCGTATTTAAAAATTCCTGATTTTGCAAACTTGTATGCATGTATGCAGTGATTCACCGTGGTTTTCCATAGAAACTGTTATTGCAATAGTGACTACCATAGCTGTAATTACTTTTCAGGGATGTGAGTACACATCAAGTAAAGGCATTCTCTCACATCTCGTCGTTATTAAAGTCTTTCTGGGGAAGATTAATGAACTCTGCAATCGTGTACTATCTTTGTTGCTACAACCAGTTGCATTGCCAAGGCAACGGCGAAATGTACTCACAACAGAGACCGTAATAAAAATTTAAAAAACGACACACATTCTTACTAATGTGATTTATACATTTTGACTCCCTACATCAGGAAGCAGCTTGTAATATATGGCCATGCTAAAATTCTTCAGTCTGTCTGTATCACTCACGATGTTACAACACTCAAGTCAGCCACAGTTTGGGAAGTTTCTAGTCACTAAATGCAATACAGTGCCTGCATGATCTGTTTCAGCAAGATTCTTGCTTATGTTGATACAGCATTCCAGAGGTAATGGACTATAAATTATTTTTACAACAATGGAAGGGCGTCTCGGGGCTTTTAAAATCTGCCAAGCAGAAGGTCACAAGACAAGGAGATCAGCTAAAGCATGCTCACTCACGCCTTGTAACACACAGCTTTCCAGGCAAGGTTGCCAGATTTCTCAGACCAAAGGCTTGCACAGCATAGCTCTCGCCAGCCAATACCCCACGAACCTTAGGGTTAGGTTATTGCTATGAAATAAACTTAGTTTTAGTACCTCACCCTTATCATGTGATTGGGCTGTACCATCTAATTATGAAGCCTATTACGAGCTGCGCACATAGCACTACGTTGTGTGAAGAGCTACCTTTGAAAGTTATGCTGTGTGAGTCTATGTTCTGCAGCAAGGCCCCTCTCGATTTCTGAGAGAAAAATTGTGGCCTAGTTCTTCAAATCAAGCCCAATGACGCAAAACCCTAGCCACGCCCCATTTCTGGTCACCTTTTAGAACCTAATGGGGAGGGGGGGGTGTCATTATTTATTCTGCTAGGCCTACTTATGAATACATGTGTTTGAAGTATACGCTAGCCTCAGAGAGACTGATGTTACATGCGTAACAATAAGCGTACTGTATCATTACTGTAGTCTTTAGCAGTATATAATGCAGTTCAGTTATTAACTTTCTTTTCAAATGACGACTGAGCTTACCGCGTTGCATGCGAGTATATTAATAGTGCCGCAGGGAATGATGGTATGCTGAGAGGGTCAAGACAGAGGACAATTAACACGCTAAAATAAAGGAAATAAAAACGCAGGCAGTCTCAAGATTCAAACGGCTTGAAAAATGGGTCGCTGCTGGAGAGCGTTCAGCTAGTGAAGACTGAAGACTAAGTGAGTAGTTTGCTAACTGACGAGGCTGTTACAGTTCGTGTCGTTAATGTTCGCAATTTGTACAAAACAATATCTAATGAGACAAAACATTTCCAATGGCCACGCTACTGTCACTCAGCTGTTCAATGTGGAATGGAGAGCCTACAAAATATGAGGGCCTATGTCAGCCTTATTAGCCGATGGGTTAATCCGGCCCTGTGCATACCTCACAGTAGTGCAAAATTCAGCAAGACAGCGGTGTGAGCAGTGAACCGGGGGAGGAGTCTGTGGCTAAGTGTGCATATGTGGAAGATTATAGTCTTGTCTTGCACACTGAGACCGGGAAGCTACAGTTGTTATGCATGCATTGACCACAAGCATTACTTTTGACACAAGCAACCAGGAACAAACAAATTACATGCTAATAATTCAGGACTTAAAGTATTAAAAGCATTGCTGCAAATGGATTTCAACCTTTTAAATCCAATTGCAAAGCTCCTCTGCAAGCACTGAAGTGCTTGATTTTGGATTTTGTTTTAGGTCGTGTCTGGGCAGCCTCCCCATTTGGAAAGTTATACCTCACTGTGGTGTCGTGGTGTGCGGTCAAAGCTGGCTGGCGGCAGGCATAGCAAACCCATACATGGAAGAGTGCAATTCAGCGCTTCTGCACACTTGTATTACTTAACAACTCAAACAAAAGGTTTAAACAAACAAACAAACAAACAAACAAACCAAAACAGCACCCGAGCACAGCTATCCTGCCTCTTAAACAGGAAGCACATTCCACAGCTCCCCATCTTCTCTCTCTACTGCCAACAAACACTGCTTTGTTCTTTTGAAATGGTGTGGTCCCTCCTCCAGGTGGCTAATTGACTGATCAGCCAACCAGGAACTGCATACCTAGCATTCTTGGGCTGATCAATCAGACAACCAACCTCCCCAGAAAGACACTACAGTAAATCAATTGTCTTCTTTAAATCCATGTGGCTGTGCAAAGGGTGGCCATCTTGGCTCCAGGCAGTTCCCCCCCACTCTTGAGCCAAGATGGCTACCAACCACAGACACACATATTCTGCTGTGCAGGGCCACTGCCCTGTCACACTCACATTCTCACTGGCAAATTAAATCATACCATAGCTGAGAAACACCTGGTAAGGCATTAATAGTGCATGACTTTTATTATCACCTATAAATAGTGCTGACAATCTGGTTTAATAGCAGTATTTGGCCTCTTGCTTTAACACCATTGAAAAAAACATTTTCTGGTGATAATAGCAATTTGTTTTGCAGTGCCTCTGCCCTCTGATGATCTAGTCCATAAACTGGAAAGATGATAACATCTGTAACAATGAATCAGGAATTAAGTCTCAGAGGGTTTCACACTTCTGATGAGTGTTCTTTGATCCGATTAGATGCAGCTTTTCATCAATATCCACCCTATGTCAATACATCAATTCATCAAGGGCTGTCATGCAGGTATTTCTATCAAGATCCATGTTTCACCTACACCTGTTTTAAACAGGTTAGTCCATTTCTATATTTGCTGTTTGAGACTTTAATTCATAAACTCTGTTACCCATTATATTAATGCTCAGAGATCAACAATTAACAATATTAAAATACGATTCAATTTATTGAACTGAAATATACAGAATTTATTAAGACCTACAATTTCTTGGTGGCGTCTAGAGATAACTGATCTAATAAAATTACATTTCAAATCATTTCTAGATAGAACGGAAGATTATGTAATAGTAAGAGGTAATAGTTAGTGATAGTTGCACCCAAGTACTTTGATGGGTATGAAAATACTTTTTTTTTTTTTTTTTTTAAGTACATGTATGACTACAATCTTCTATGGGATTACCTTTACTGGAAATCTTCTTGCCAAAAGACTGCATTCCAGCTAGCAACACCTACGTATGTTTTTATGCTATGCAAGTGTCAGCGACTGCTAAGATTGTTCTGGTTGCCTTGGTGACATGCTAAACTGAAGGTGGGGAAGGCCTACAGGAAAGTTGAATCTTGGCATGCAGATAAAGCATAAGGGCGTCATCGCAATTTAAAGAAACAGTGTTTTAAGTAACAAGATCTAAAAGGGCTTAAACATGTACAGAGAAACTGTAGCTAATAATTGCTCCTTTGTGTATTTTAAAATTTCCTTTAAAGATGTTCCAAGGAAACTTTTTTTTTTTGTTAATCTTCATTTTATTGAAAACACTCATATTTGTTTTCCTTTTGAGTTCAAGTTCACTACAAGCATATGAAATAAAGCATAGGTGCTGTTTACTGTTACTGAAGTAAAACCACATTATTATTACCACAGAATGGTTTAAATGCAGAGAAGATTAATGTGACCCTTTTCAAAAGTAACAATTTGAATAACATCTCAATTCAGAGAAGGGTGCAAATGTGTTGCATCTCAGTAACTGGCCTGAGCCTGCTGTTTTTTTTTTTTTTTAGCATTATGCTGTTTTAGCAAGAAGATTCATCGGAGCCACTTCATGGAAATCAGTATTTTGTTCATAAAAGAATAAAATCAGATTGGCTGAGAATGAAAGCTCAAATAAAGCCGATAACAGTATGTATTTTGGACAGCTGCCGCTCTGGAGCTCCACAACAGGCTGAACAATTGGCAGAAGCATTGGGTTCTTAAGGCAGCAGCAGATTGAGTTTCTTAGACATTTGGTAAATTCACGTTCAAGGGTAAAGAAAATCCTTGCGCTTTCTGAAAAGATTCAGAGTAAACTCACCAAGCTAAATAAAATTTGTTGAACACCAGCAAATAACACCAATGTGTGTTGCAAATTATTATGTTTCTAGGTCTAGGTCAGCAGCTGGGTTCTGGATGTTTTGGGGGAGTATTTACTACCATCCTGAAGCTGAATACAAATGTTCTAGTTTGTAATTTTTTGATTAATCCAGCAAGGTCTTCTGAAGTTACAGGCCTTTACAACTCACAAAGAAGCACACAACCAAACAAAAAAAGCATATAAAACAGTGTGTGTACTGTGTATGCAGCTTGCACACTTGAGCAAAGAACCTCTACCGTACTATCTGACTGCCAATGTTCTGTCAATGTGTTTGGCAATACGATACCAATGCTGCAATTAATCTTTCACACTAACACCGGTAAATTAGTTACTTCAAAACTTTTGTTATATAGGAACAGAAAATCACACAGTAATTTAGGTTTTACTAATATTATAATGTTGCTATTTAACTTATCTGACCCACTTAACAAGGATTTCATCTGTCTCTGCTTAATTATGCTTTATCTCCAGTCATTAACGCTCTGCACACCATTTGAATAAAGCAAGCAGAAAGCAGATTACATCATTTAGCGGTGCCAGTCAAATCTCTGGAACCAAAAGATACTAAAAATGTATTATATTGTTTAATTTGACTGATTCATTAAAAATAAAAAGGGTTAAAAAAAATATTTGTGCCTGTGGCAGGCTGGCGAGTGGATAGAGGCCCAGAGACAGACTGCAGTTCAAAAAAATATACTTTTATTATAAATAGATACAAAAATAAAAGGACACAATGGCCAAAACAAATTGATTTAAACACAAAAAGAAAGACAAAAAGCAAAACTAACAATTTCCAGGCTGGGCAATGTCTTCACTGGATTTATCAAAATTAAAAAAAAAAAAAAAAAAAAAAAATCACACTTCAAAAAAATCACACACCAAAACCCACCAACCTGCTTCCTCAGCTCCTTCCTCCCAAATGAGAAGCAAAGGCCTCCTTTTATGTCAGGTGGCTGGGCGCTGATTGATCGTTAATTAACCTAATCAACTAATCAACCCCAGCCACCTGAACATAATAAACCCAGGCAGGTAGGGGAAATTAACCCCATACCTGCCAATTTAAAAAGGGCAGAGCTTTGCTCTGCCACAGTGCCCTTGCCTGTATTCATTTGGGGACAAAAAATATTGAGAAATGCACCATAAAATGGAATTTCAAAAATGCCAGCCTGCTCCAAGTACAGAAAATAAACTATAGCTCCTGACCCAAAGGGCAAAAGTATAGCAGCTGCAGTTTTGTATAGATGCCAAGTAAGTCAAATAAAAAGCTAGGATTTGTTTCAATGTTTGCTTTTTTTATTTGGTAGGTAATTTATCAAAATCACAGAAATGTTTCTTTTATATACTCATCAGTGTGACTGGGTGCCTTCCCCCTTTTATGTAGATGTACTATTTTCATTTGTATTATCATTATTATTATTATTATTATTATTGTATTGCGTTTATGCGGGCGGACGAAAACTTATTATTTGAGACCTGCAAAAAAGCCGTTCTTAAATTAATGTGTAGTTGGCGTGGATGGGGTTAAACTCCCACCTCTATAAACCTTGTGGTAATGTGGCTGGAGCCTTAATAAGGTAATTGTTTGATTAATGGGTAATTAAGGTTCCAGCCGCAGAATATAAAAGGACCCACTCCAGGTTCATAAAGAGCTGAGGAGAACAAAGAGTGTGAGTCATTTTTGTAAATGTACAGTTTGTTATGTTCTGCCCAATGCGCCCTTTTTGTTTGTGTTTTGTTTTATTATTTAATAAATATATATGGCTGCCGCCCTGTAACTCTGGTTGTTTGTTTGCTGCTTCCTTGACTCTGACGTCACCACCCATGCCCCTCAAAGCCCTCTTTGCCACATCAGTAAATGGCTTTCTGTGTTATGCAATGCACAATTTATCTTGATTTTCCTTTCTGGTTTGTAACAGCTCATAATAACCCACTTAGATCTTTATGAGATGCCAACGACTGCTTTCTTGAAAGCGTCTCACTTGTCAACATAATGAATAAATGTTTTTTTCAACTCTGGGTTCAAAATGTTGTTGAGCACTAGACGTATCAATGCTTTCGCAGCAGACAGCGCAAACTGCACATCTGCTATTGGAAACAAATTTTAACATGTCAGGCCAAGTACTTGAAATGGACAAACACCTCATTTGTCTCTTTTTGGGTAAGAAATGAAAAGATTATCAACAAGCAAAATGGTTTGGGCAAAAGCCCATCAAGCTTAGCTGTCTATTTGTACTCTGAAATGCAAAATGCCTCTCCTAAAAAAATAAAATAAACGGCGTCCACGTGTTGCCCCCCGTTAAGGTAGATTAAGAAACCTGTTATATTTTGTCTTGCTGATATCCTCTATTCAATGGAGCTGGCAGGGTGTCAAAGGAACGCATGATGTGTGCTTACACACACTAAGATGCAGCTTTGATGCCACTGCTTGAAGGATGGTGTTTTTCTATCCATGCTTTTGTTGCAAGAATAAAAGCTCCTGATTTAGAGCAGACCCCTAGAAGTCCTGATATTACCGACGTATAGACATACTGCAGTTAATTTCAATGACAAAACGAAATGTGACACCATACAGATGGATTCTAAAACATACCAATTTTTGACAAGAGGTCAGTATTATCAACTGTGAAGGCCTATTTAGACCTAAACTTACACCTTTGAAAAGGCTTGCCAGATAGTTACCATTTTTGGATTTGCAGAATACCTGACCTGCAATTTGCTAAATTAACGCAATGAAAATAAATGCACTCCAATTGTGTACTGGATCTCCCCAAGCTCCTTTAAATGTATGCTTTTATTTAAATGTTCTATGAATGCTGGAGCTTTAGAAAGAACATTTCTGCCAAATAGATGAAAAAACAAGAAAAGCATTGTTCAGAGGCTGATTGTGACCAGTATGTGCAGCTTGAGCCCAATTTTTGGGAGGTTGCTAAAAACACATATTGTGCCAATCACTAATACAGTAGATTGCTTCCATAGTAATGGTAAATACAAACTAGGAATAGTTACAATAATTACAAATACTGTTCTGATGGGTTTTTAGATGACAGCTTTGAGTATGGGGCCTAATGCATATAAACTTGCGAGGTGTTGTTTCTTTGGCACTTAGCCAGTTTAAAGAAAGTGGTTTCCTCTTTGATTTAAGTGCACAAAAAAGAATAATCCATCTTTGTTTCAGTATCTGTAACTAAAAGTAATTAGAAGGGCTCCTAAATACATCAAACCCTATAAGTATGAGCTTTGAAAGTGTTTTTTATTTTTGTGTAAAAAGAAAAATTTACAAATGCAAACAATGCCAGTAAAATAGCCAATGCGCCCAAGATGATAAAACACTGGACAATTTTGGAGGAACCAGCAAGTACAGAGTGATTCTTTAGGATTTTATTGAAGCTAAATGTAAAATTGGCAGGAAATGCTCTGCTTATGGAAGCTTTATCTTCTGATGAAATGTGCATGTTATACATGCCAATGCCAGTACATTTATGAAGGGCAAAGTCAGACATCTCCTTTCAATGTGTTTGGACTTTCTTTTTTTAATCTATTAAACTGTTTTATCAATTCATAGATTCAGGAGCAATAAGTACTGTCTATCAAAGAGCATGTAGTAAACAACCCTCCAGTAAGAACAGCAAAGATGAAAGTCACAAAGAGCTTCATTAAAGAGAAGTATTGTGGAATACATTTATATCTGAATGGTTTTGAAGTGAACAGTCCAGGAGGAAGGGGAGGAATACAGAGATCTTCCACACGCCAGCCAAGAAAGTCACGTGTGTAAGGAACAACAGCTGCACCTGCTTTGTGTGGCAAATGGGAAACCAGAACTGAAATAAAGCCATCTTCATGTAACACTGATCAGGCACAGAGAATGAATACACTCCTAAAAACCCGATTAATAAAGGAATTCTGTTAACTTCATTTTACAGACCATTATATCTCATACCTTAGAAGCTGCTTTTTGGAAAACTCATGTTGGCAAAATTAAACTGAATGCAAAAACAAACACAGCTTGAGGATGGAAGGGGCCAAAAAGTAGGCAAACATAGTCAGGGGTTGATTGGTAAACATGCCTGAAAACAGCTGATTAGGAATTGCAGATGTGATGTTTTACATATTTCTTTAAGAGATGGCCTTGAACCAAAACAAATGGGCACGGTTTACTTGATCTACCATCATTTAGAGCAAAGCCAGAATAAAGTCGGTTCTAATAAATATGAATACTTGAGATATATAAGGAAACAGAAAAAAAAAAAAAAACTAAAGAAAATTAACTTCCTTTAAATATTTCTAGTCAAGCATTCCCTACACTCGCTCAAAAACACTTTGATTTTTAATGCAAATTATAGAATGATTAATGTTCAGGGTTACGCTGTTTAAAGCAAATACTGTTAACTGAATTTTAGTTAACAGTTTTCAACAGCAGCATAATCCTTCCAGTTCCACATGGTCTGCTTTAAAGAGATTGCAGATTTTCAGCTTCTCTTCTGCCAAAAAAAATCAAGAACCTTGTACAGTAAAGTTGATCAAACTAAACATTTTAAATGATGGGTTCATTTTAGGCACAAACTTTGAACCCTATCTTCGTGAGTCACTTATTCTTGTCCATTTTCCATATGGCAGCTGTGATTCTGTGCCTGGCTTTACTCACGGAAGATGCATTGTCCCTTGGCAGGAGTGGAAGGGGGATTGTAGGTAGTCCATTACTCCTGGCATTTCAGCACTTCCAACTAATCTTGTCAGGCCTTCGTGCTGTGTCTATATCCCAGAACTCTGGCCGGTAGCAGATTGGGAAGGGGGGGGGGACACGACACAAGACCAGACTACTTTGACTGAGAGAGCACTGTGAAATCTGTAGCCCCCCACTGAGTTTCAGCTCCAGTAGCTGCTCTTGGGCCTGGCTCAAAGCCTCAGTTAGCTCAAAGGGCTCCTCACATTCTCTGGGCACAGTCTCGTGGAGCAGACAGTTCTGCAAAAACACAAATTAACAAAACCCTACATTTGGTAAGTTTGCCCTATTTTATTGCAACACATCTTATTTTAAGGTAGTCAAAAACATCAGCAGTTTTAAAACATATCACAAGAACAGGTGCACTGGCTACGAAAAAAACATTTCACATACTATATGCTTATGGCCCTTTTTAATGTCATTGGCTTTGAGAGATAGTGAATTAGTGTGCTGTTTCAGAGAACATTATTCTGGCAATGAAAATTTAAATCAATCTCAGGCAACAAGTCACTTTTGTTAAATGAATAAACATCAAAAATAATTGCAATTGCAATATACAAATGAATAAATCTATTAGTCAATGAGAAGATAATACAAACCATTTTTCATGTCTAGATTTTGATACTGCAGCTTTATACTTTCATTAAATCTTATCTGTGTAACAAGTAGAAAAGCCACATACAATGCAACATAAGAGTTAGGATGCAGTGCCCAGATGCTAGTGATGTAAACTCATTAACTTTGCTTTACTGCAATATGTAAACAAACAAAACCCAAACTTCTAAGTAATGTAATTCCACAGATTATGAGTACCAGCTTTTTTCTCCAACTATGACTGCATTCACTTGACTAACCTGCAAGGAGCAGAAATAGATTTATTTATGAATTTTAAAAAAAACAAGTTTTAGTAGTTATGTTGCTCTGTGGAGTCCAACCTCTTTCATTTCCATTCTCAGCATTAAATACCTTCTAATGTAGTGCTTTATAAATATGTTAATACCATACAGAGTGAAGCGCGACATCTGAATTAAAAGATGTTTTTTGGCAAATCTGATTACAGCCTGTATTGACTAAATACGTAAGAGAACTTGGAGTCTATTAATGGACCGAGCACAAGCTGTGCCAGAAATACTTTACTCAGCATGAAGTGCCATATTTTAGATCGCTGATTGTTTTTACATTTTTGATAGCCTTCATGACAAAGATAACGAAAAACAAACCTGGTGTATTTTCAAAGATGTATACCCATTTTATCCCATGGACACCTACATAGTTCTCGATCTGTGCCACGTATGACCAGTTTATAAAAGGTCAAGTTTTGATGGCATTTACACTGACAGAATAACCTTTACTCGAGGCTCTTATTTAAATGTTTAGATATAACAACATATATGCCACTTTCAATAAAACACAGAGGCAGCTGAAAAACACAAACATTTACATGAGCAATCCTGACTCTGGTCTCAAAGTTACACAACCAATTTAAATCCAAGGCTTACTGTTTCCTAGGGCTGGTGCATTAAACCCAGACCTCCAATCTTTCTTTGTATCACTAACCCTGCTAATCCTGCCTGTTAAATAAACTACAATACAATGTTTACTTAGTGAGGCTCACAGAGACAACCACGCCTTCAATAAACAGCAAACCTCTTATCCGAATCAAACTACCTTCTTATTTAGATCTCCACCTTTATTCCCAATTTACACCTGCTCCAAACCAGATGGGCTCAAATGGACTCACCACTGCACTAATTCTCCCAGGGAAGAAAAGTGAAGGCCAAAGCTTCTTTTACACTTGTTTTATACATGTATCTGCCACTTATTTTTCTATGTTGCGGATGTATATAACAATCATTTTGAAGAAAAAAAAAAAAAATCTATTCAAAAAGAATATGACATTTGTAAAATTAAAACTCCACTTTGTACTGCTTGAATAGACACGTACAATACACTTGGTAATGGCCAACGGCATCCTGAAAAGGTACTGCTCTTTGAAAGAAAAACATTGTATCTGAGTCCTCCCTCCAAACCTACCCCTTTGAGAGGATCTCCATTATATTAGACCCCACTACTGACCTCTTCTTGCAATTGATAGGACTCCTGTATTAGCTGGTCTATTTCTTTAGTTATTTCAATTAGCTTGTGTGACTTCTGCTGCTTATTTTGCCGCAACTCTGCAGTCAAAGCATCAACTCTGTTCTGTTCATGCCTCAACTGGCTCTCAAACTCAAAGACCAGTTTCTTCAGACTCTCAATTTCTTGATCTTTTTTGTCCTCCTTCTCCATTACACTCATTTGAACTCCCTCCAACTTTTTCTCCAAACTACTAATTTCTTCTTTCAGCTCCATGGTGGCAGTACGAATAAGGAAAGGCACTTTAAAAAGCAAACAAAACAAAACATGGAATTCACATTAAATAAATTCACTATAACACAGCTGATCAGAGCCAGTGTTTTAATTAAAAAACAGGATTACTGTCCTCAAAACAGATGTGAATTTACTGCAAACGCCTGTTCTTATTATGTAAAGTCTTTTTTTTTTTTTTTTAAACCGTGATGAATCTTAAACAGTGCCTTGCATGTTTATGACAACATGTGGTAGCCATACCATTGAAACATGAAGTGGAGTGTCAGCTATGGATTTTGTTAACCAGCAGGGAAAAAAAGACACATGTCTGCAACAATTTATATTGCTTGGCGTGAGTATGTTTAATTACTAGAGAGATTTGTATTTGTGTATATATATATATATATATATATATATATATATATATATATATATATATATATATATATATATATATATATATATTATAAAGTATATATTAAAGTTGAAAATTTAGTTAAATTGATAAAACAACTTAATGTAATTGATATAAGACAACTAATGATAAAGCTCATAAATTGTTTAAAGAAATAAATACATTTTTAATGTTGAGTTCTTCTAATTAGTGCGATTATGATCTTTTATGTTTGCAAAAATCACTATTACCAACTGGTTTTAAAATAAATATTTTTTATAAATATGTGTTAAACACAACCAAGAATTTAACTCCAACACATCATGCATAGAAAGTATGACAACATACAGACTTTATTAACAACAAACAAAATAAAAAAAAGGTTTAGTGTTGCATGTCTTGTGAAAATCCACAATTAATTGATAGTTGTACTGTAAAATAACAATAAGCTACTACAGTGTATCAAACAATACATCTTGAACTGTGAATTTCAGGTTCACAAACTGGATCACTCGTGATAAAACACGATAACCTTTTTCTGAAGCTCTTTGTGTTTTTTCTGGTATTTCTGGATTAACTCATGACATTTTTGTCTCTCAATATCTAACTCCATTCTAGCCTCTTCTCTCAACCTCTGTTCAGCCTCCTTAACCCTAAGGAGAGCTGCCCTAGTTCTTTTGACAGCTCTTCATTAACCTGGAAAACACGACTTATTTTACCACTTAAATGTGAATGAAGGAAAAGCACTTTGTGAAAGAAGAAAGGAACATATTCTCTGTGAACAAATGTGTTTTGTTACCACTTTCTTGCCATGCTTAAGCATTCGTGTCAGTTTCAGGAAACCAAAGACTTTCATGTCAGTTAATAAAAAAAAAGGGCATTCCAAATAATATCACTGTGCTTTAAAGCCTCAGTTACTGGAATATAATACCGAATTGCAGATGCCAAATGTGGATTTTGAGCAGAACTGTGGCCTCTGTGTGCACGCTTTGGGTGTGTGATTTATATGGAACGAATAAGCATGTTATATGGTATATGCCACTGATACCATCAATTATACAAGAATCTCACGAATGCAGCAAAATGCAGGCAACAACATAGAAAAACAGGTCAAATTGCAGTACCCATTTGAAAATGGTGCAAGGTAAAATTTGATTTTAAAATGTCGTATTTTTTAACAGCTACTATTTAGGCATTATTGTGTGCTGAACGGAAGGAGGACTAACGAAATGCTTACAGGTAATGCCAGCATGCTTTTTTTCATTTTTTTTGTAACTAAATTGTATTGTATTTGGGTGAAGCGAAGCCCTGGTTACAATGACTCCAAGATGCTTTTAATATCTTTTTGGTGCTCTGCATGCACACCTACAGGAAAAAGATTTACTCTTGCTTTAGGTGCCTGTAAATAAAGGCTAAGATCTCCAGAGAAATTAGTAAAATGCTATTTCACTACATGAACTTTAAAACCACACAAGTTGTTAAAAGTCTTAGACATACCAGACAGGCGCAAGAAATATTTGCCTCAGTATAAAGGTGAACAGCTTATTCTTCAGTGACCGTCTACCAACCACAAGCATTTGAGTAAAATGCAATATAAATCGAATGTCATTTAACCACCATTATTGTGTATGATAGTAATTCAAAAATAAGACAAATGCACCCAATTGAATACAGTATTTAGTGTTGCTGGGTTTGGAAAAAAACTTTTTTTTTTCTCCTTACTCTGTAACAATCAGAAGGGAATGGTCCAAACATTTTTTAATTTTTCTGAGATTTTTTTTTTTTTAAATTCAATTCTTCATATTTTATAAGTCATACTTACTAATTTAATCATGTTTTTTATTGACTTGTGGGAGTATTTTATGCTGTTTCTGCCTTAATTGATTGCTTTCCGTGGTTGAAATGAGTTGATTGAAGACAAGAACAACAAGGGTTCTGTTCTTCCAACCTGTTTTACATAGAATTAATGTGGTGCATGTAATTGGACAGAAAGTTAAGTGCAGTCTTTTAAAGGTCCTCAATGAAAGTAGTTAAAACATGTCAGTTTAGCTTAACCTGCTTCACTCATACAGGGGTCTATTCATAAAGGGTTAATGCCTGTGGAAATGAGAAAACAGGAGTACGCGATCGGATTTCGTCCATAGCCACCTATTTAATGGCAGTTGCTGTTCATAAGAAATAATTGAGATGCGTCGTTAAGCCCCAACGATTCTCGTTTATGAAGGCATGTTTTAAACGAACCGAGATAAAGCTTAACGATTACGTCATTAGCGTAAAGTTTTTATCGGTCCTGAGAGTCAACCTGCTACATAAGAGTGAGCGGCAGCAAAATGCTGTCGACAACTTGGAGTTATTGAACACCCCGTGCGGTGGAATCTAAACTAACAACAGCATCAAATTGACCTTCAAAAAAGTTGACCGTATTTAACAAGTCTCCTCTCAAATAAAATAATAATAATAATAAAAAATAAAAAAAAAAAAAACAGACAAATTGTTACAGCTTTTGTTTTTATTAAACTGTGTTTGTATAAAAGTTGATGCCCCCATGATTAACAAGGCCTAATTTTTATTTATTTTTTTAAGTAATGCTGTATCTGTGTTAAGCTGAAATAATAATTGAAATAATTATTTACAAGTGTTTTTCATTTAATTGTGTATGTCCTGCAAAGCAAAGGAACATTAACAATTTTTCAGGTAATTTAAATACGCTGATCGTCCAGTATATAAATCATGTATCACACAGGCACGTTATTAATAACACAATGCTGCTGTCGGTAGATTCCATTTGTTTATGTTCCCAACAGCGAATGATGGAATTGAGCAATTGTTTATAGAGCTGATGATGTCATCAAAAGATGACAGATTTCGGATGTGAACGAATATATACCCATTCATAAATTGCTTAGCAACAATCGTCGATCTGCACAGATCATCTTATGAATATCAATATGGACGACTTTCATTAGCTTTAAACGAAATTTGATTACCTAGAATAAATCGGCAAGTACTTTTATTGACCTTCATACAGTGTCTAATCCGACTGGAAGACGAAACTGTCATGAAGCAGGAATGCTAGAGCCAGTTGTGGAGAGGAATGAATTAGGAAATTATTTGAACGAGTCAAGAGGTTTTGCACTGCTGTCTGTAAACTTGTGGAAAATTGATTCAAATGAAAACCAGACTGTCTGGAAGGCACCATACCTTTGACCCCCAGCTATCTCCTTCCACCATCTCTGGGTTCTTTGAACAGTACAACATTTAGTACTGATATTTTTAATGACATTTAGATGAGATTTACAATTAAACACATTTAAAAGTGTTTAATTGTAAAATAACTAGTACAGTCTTAAATGCAACTATGCCCTAGTCTTAATATGACTTAGGGTTAAAGCAAAGCAGGGAGATGAAATGATTTTAGGTAAGAATCAAAAGGTGAAATAAAATTTAATTTTTTTAGTCAAAACTGACAGAATAATTCACATGTCAAAGAAAGCAATATTTTGAAATTGTCAGGTGTGGAATGTTCTGTACCACAGAAAATACCCCATGTTTCTTTATGCATCATGTGCATGAGTCAGCTTGCTGATTCACACCTGTCTATGCCAGGGACAGGTCTGTGTTTCTGTTAAGATCGCTTCCCACCAATAACTGCGTCAATTTTGAATGGGAATGGTTGCACAAAAAGGTCAAATTTGTTCAAATCAAACAGTACATATTAACCATACCAAACATCATATTGTATATATTAATATGGTGTTTTGTATGATTCTTTAATGTCTGTACTGTACATAATGACAGCCAAAAACATGAGCTCATACCTGCCCTAGGGGATTTATCAGCTTCAAACTAAAAAATAAATGATGCAGCTTTAGCAGTAGTTCATGTGTATGCATGCTTTTGTAAGTGTTAAAACATACATTACTGCTGAAATACCAGCCTGCTGTAAAGCTTTAACAGAAAGCACAACCATTTAATATAAACAAAATCCAAACAAATACATAATTTTCCTCTTGCTAGGTTTACTTACCATAGTGTAAAATATAAGACCTTTCAGACTGAAATATAAATCAACAAGAAAACGTATGCCTAAAGGAGTGAGTCACAAATAAGCTAATTTATTTTCTTAAACTTATTAAAGGTCTAAAAGTATTTGTCTGTGATAATTAAACAATAAACTGTGTTTTAACAACATACAAGAACAAAAAAAAAATGTTAAGATGCTCTGAGAAAAACCTGACAGCAGTAACCTGACTGATTTAAATATTCAGAGTAAAACATTACTCTGATCCAGATCATAACAGTAATTGTGAACCTTATTTTTTTTCTATATTATTGAACTGACTTTTTAAAATAGGCTTGAGGTCAGTGCCTAAAAACCTATTGCTATAACACAACAGTAAAAGTGTCAGCAGTGACATTTCTTAGTTTTAATAACTGAAATTCTATTTTCCTGTACCCAAAGCCTATAATGTGAAACAAAACCTAAATCTACTAAAAAACACAAATACCACTTTTTTCTATATGCTAGGCTACTGCTGTATATAAAGCAGTCTAATTATCATTAATTACATATTTTTTATAAGATACATCTAAGAATCTTATATTATTTAATATTAGAAACTTCAAAACTTTTATCCACCAATCAAGAGGTTCCACTGCCAGGCACTAACACACGGTAGCTCACTGCGGGACCATTTACTGTTATTAGAATGTCTAGTCTTAAAAAAACAGCAGGAGGAAAGCAAAACACTGAGAGGGTAAATAAATCTGTAAAATGTTTCAAATAACAACAAAGGCACCATTTGCCAGTTTCGGATCTCAATAAAACCCTGATTCAGTCCGTGGTAAAGGAACTTCTCTGTACTGTAGGCTCTTTCTCTTCCTCTTCCCTGTCTGTCAACTACCAGGTGGTAAAGTCCGTTAATCAGGGTTCTGTTGATTTATTATTCTAACGCAAATCTAATCACGATTAACCGCTATTAATATGTTACATATAGGTAGTTACCTAATCAAGTACTATGTAAGTAAGAGTAATTGTTTCCTTGTTAATAAAGTGTGACTCTCTTTAGTTGCAAGTCTTCATCGCATTAATATACTATTAACTGGGTCAAACACTGGCAATATTGTCAAAAATTTGGAGAAAAGTTGCTTGAATGTGATGAGTGGAAACCCACATTTTGTGTTTATTTCAACAAAGGGGTAATATTATAAATAAGTTATTAAAAAACAAAATAAAAAAACAATTAGATTGAATTAGATTACATTCATATCCAGCTGTAAAAACAATTAATAGTTAATGAGTAATTATATCGTAATTAATAATAATAATAATAATAATATTAATACTAATAATAATAATAATACGTTTTCTGCGACACATCTCAAAGCGCTTTACAGTCCAAGCATAATAATATATAATCATAAATAATCACAGCAGGCTGTATACGTTAAAACAAAACACAAGTACTGTGCAAACTCATAAAAAGCCAGTTCCTTATACAGGCTGAAATGCTGAAATTTAATTTTTTTTATGCCAATTTAAAAAAGTATTTAGGTGTCTTTTAAAAATATCCACATTCTTCAAATCCTTAATTATCTGTGGAATAGCATTCCATAACTTAGGTGCATAGGTGCCTGGTTTTTGGGACTCTTAAGAGCCCAGCATCAGCAGATCGCAGGTTTCACTTTCTCTTTCTTTTTTTTCTTTCTTTTTTTTATAGAAAACTGAGATTTGAAGGAAAACGCAATTAATGCAATTAAAGGTTTTGTTTTGTGTTAGTAGAAATAAGTTCAACTCCAGTCTTTCAACACCGAGGGATGGAGTCTATATTTTGTTTCATCTTGCTAGCTAATTTTAGCACTGAAACAGGCTTCTTTACACACATTATCTAAGTACTGTTTAATTTGTGAAGTTATTGTGTCAAGAAGTATGGTTGCAATTTTTCCTTTGAAGTTATTTCCAGACAAGATAGCCTTGATGTTGGCAACATAATTTACCTCAGGCAGCTTATAGCTCTTTGCCTGATGTTGGATTCTTTATTTTGCTTTTGAGTTACAATCATCTCAGGCATCTGTCTATACTCTATTAATACAGGCAAAATACAAAGGTTTTGGTTCATGACAAAATCCCCATCATGTGCTCCTATATTGAATACAGCTACTTTTCTAAGCACAGGAATTTAAATAGGAAAAACCCTCATCAAATCATGCTTTTTAATTGCCAAAGTGCCACTTTCACTGCTACTAAGTTACAAAAGGCACTCGTTTTGTTTTGTTGCTTTCATTCAGAGACCTTGTTCCATTTTGAAACGCACGCAAATTGAGAAAGAACCAGAAATAACTGCCTCGGTTTCTGTGCTTACTTGTTGTCATTTTCCCTAAAGGAAAACCATCTCAATCGTCGCATTGTTAAAAGGTCTATTGAGCATCCTCCTCGAACAAAAATATGAAACATATTAATAACTTGTTTTGCTGCAGGAAGCACACAAATGCATGAGCTTCATTCTAAGTATAATCCATGAAAGAAATTCTTTAAACTCCTTACATTTCATTTTAAAGCAAAGCAACCAAGGATACTACTGATGTGGGCAGATTCAGAAGAGCCTGACCCAGCTACAGTATTTGTGGCTATTACTAGCACTCAAACTAAAAAGAATAAGCCTTTTGACTGAAGATAAAATCTGAAGACAGTTTATTCTCATCCAATTTAAGCCGATAGTAAAATTGTCTAATGTCTGAAAAACCACTACTGGCATTACTGAACACATTCTAATTTCCTGGTGAAAATTGTTGGTCCGGCATTTTGGGATCGTTTAGGATGGAAAAAATAAATGTTTGATCAATTTCTGGTTTTATTATGAGCTTCCTTAGCCACAGCAGAACTTGGAATGGTACAGACTCGTCAGCAATTGGTCTTATTTCGATATGAAGAACATAATGACAAACAATGGTGAGCCCCTTACCTCCTATATCATGCTGGTAGGTTGGTCTACAAAAGTGTCTCCAAATTTGGACTTTCAAGCCTTGGCACATTATTTTATTTACTGAACGACAAACTGTTTGGGGGCTCATAGAGGTCTATGCATTTCGAGGTGCAGACTATACCTGCTTGTGGATTTTGTTTCTGATACCAAGTACCCAAAGCAATAGAACAATAGCTATCATTTTTCGTCAGGATAAAAAAAAAGCAAACAGATTTATTTACAGTAAAGACTAATAGTAATATATTTGGCAAATATTGACTGAAGGATTTTTTATATATCAACGTAACGGCTGACAACCTTTCCTGCTTCAAAGTGGATACTTCCTTTTCAGCCAGAAGTTTTGTTCTGTAAAATAAACAGACTGTGTTAGTTCACTCTTGAGTGTAACAGGTCTGTAGATTCTGATACCAGTATGAAAAAAGACAACAAAACAATTTTGAAATGATCTTCTTTGAAAAGATACAATTTTTACAACAACAGTGGAATAATTATCATACAAACTGTACCTAGATTCAGCTTCTTTTCGTTCATTTTCTTGTCTTCTCAGTCTGGAAAGATTATCTTCGTTTTCATTTGATTTGGACCTGGAATGTAATGGCACAGCAGAAAATAATTCAAAGTGGTCAGGCGTAGCATAATGGAAAGCATGTAATCATAAACACTGCGTGTTGATGCCACAGCATTCCTCTTCAGAACTACACTTTACATCAGTAGTCCAGGGCAGAGAATTAATATGACTGAGTCACATTGATAGATTTTCTGCTTCAATACCACTGTTACTCCAAGACATGATAAATATTACAAGATGTACATCGATTCTCCTCCTTCAGTGTTCATTCAACATGGTGGTTTTGCATTCAGTGTGCCAGGCAAGTGCACACACCTGCACTCTGCACCCAAGAGCTTCTGAGAAAACAGCATGGGACAGAGTAAACACGGATCCCTGTTTTTTTTTTGCTTTTTTTAAAAATTTGGAATCACTAATTATTTTTCTCATTTTCTCCCCAGTTTGGTAAGCCCAATAATTTTTTTATTTCAATGTTTGGCCTTAGCATTTGAAGACAAGCGCAGCATGATCAACAGGTTGCCGCCAATTCCAGCAGTATATGACATATGAAGAACAACATTCCTCTGTCCAGGAGAGCGACCACCAAGATAAGGTATTAAAACCAAAACTCGTCTATGACAGCTGGAAGCACAGTAGAAACAAAGCAACTTCGATGGAAAGGAAGGCAAGTAAGCTGGGCTTAGCTGAGTGGGGGACGGAGGGGGGTGACGCTGGGACGCCAGAATCACTGTCGAGCCCTCTTAAGGTGTTGTGGGCTAGTCGACGAAACACCAAGGACGAAAGCTGCCCACTTTAAGACCCCAGAGAAGTACCCTACTCAGCTAATGCGCTACGGAGGCCACAATGTGGTTGATCGCCAGAGAGGCAAATCCTTGGAGCCAGCATTACACTACAGCCATCAAAACCACGATAAGGAAACACAGATGGATCACATTAGTTTACCGTAAAAGAAGCTAATATCAGCAAGAAGTTTTAACACCTACTCTCATTTAATGCAAATCATGTCTTTAGAAATGTTTTAAATTCCACAAAAAAAAGGTTCTGTATGTTTTTAAAAGAGTGATCTAATTTTATTTTTAGAGAATGGGTGGTCTACTAGAAGCTAACGCACTAACTGTGTCTGTCACTGGCCATTACAGACAACCTGACTGGCCATTATGATTACAAAAAGACTGAACGTCTTTAAAATGAGTACAAATGATGGTTAATATTGTGGTAAAGACGATAAATCTTTAAAGCGCCAGTAAGTTGCTCCCAACAGGCAGCTGGATTCTGTTAGCTATCTTACTGATGCCCACACTATGGCTGCCACGCTGTGGATAATTTTTAACTGATAGAGCTGGCCTATAGTAAAGAGACAGCCTAAAGTTTTTGTAGGGGTACAATTTCCTCTTCATTTCTGCAACCCTTGACATTATATTTATAACTTGATCAAACAGATGTCTAAGGGTCTGATTCAAGCCCAATTTCCCTGCTTTTTTCCATAGTCAAGTAGCTACAGGCTCCCCAACAGCAACAGCCTCTCTTAATCATTAGTCAGTGGAACAGTTAGTGTTGAAGGTATTGTGACAATTTTCCACATGACCTTCCTGCCACATGCGTGTCTAGGTTGAGTTTGGATCCCCGTATAACAGCTAAAGGATTCCTAATAGTTATTCCCTGGGGTGCATCGTGAATAAATGATTTACTGTTGAGGGGAATATTTTAAGCCTTTTGCCTATCAGTCTCTCTCTTTAACTCTGGCAAGGTCAGGTCAAGTGGGAGAGTGAATCACAATTGATACTGTCTGCTGGTTCTTCTCAGAACTCCCAGACTCCCACACATGGATGCAAAGTGTTTCAGCTCAGCTCGACAGGCGCAGAATACAAAACAATAAATTACAGACGCAGAGAGATGTGTGTTTGTTTACGTCATGTCTCCTAATTTTAACTTCAGGCTGCAGCAGACTGTTATATACAGCTTGGGTATGATTTGAGCACTACATGTCATAAGAATATAAGAAAGGTTACAAACGAGAGGAGGCCATTTGGCCCATATTTCTAGTTTGGTTGTTAGTACCTTATTGTTCCCAGAATCTCATCAAGTAGCTTCTTGAAGGATCCCAGGGTGTCAGCTTCAACAATATTACTGGGGAGTTGGTTCCAGACACCCACAATTCTCTGTGTAAAAAAGTGTCTCCTATTTTCTGTTCTGAATGCCCCTTTATGTAATCTCCATTTGTGACCCCTTGTCCTTGTTTCTCTTTTCAGGTCAAAAAAGTCCCCTGGGTCGACAATGTCAATACCTTTTAGAATTCTTCTTTGTTCAAGCCTGAATAGATTCAATTCTTTTAGTCTATCTGCATATGACATGCCTTTTAAACCAGGGATAATTCTGGTCGCTCTTCTTTGCACTCTTTCAAAAGCTTTCTAGATGAGGTCTTACTTATGCATTATAAAGTTTTAACATTACTTCCCTTGATTTAAATATAACACTTTTCACTATATATCCAAGCATTTTGTTGGTCTTTTTTATAGCTTTCCCACATTGTCCAGATGAAGACATTTCTGAGTCAACATAAACTCCTAGGTCTTTTTAATGGATTCCTTCTTCAATTTCAGTATCTCCCATATGGTTTTTATAATGGACATTTGTATTACCTGCATATAGTACCTTACACTTTGCTATATTAAATGTAGCCCAGTTCTAAATACTGTCTAGATGAATGACCTTTGCTGCTGCAACAGTGTTTGCCACACCTCCTGTTTTTGTGTCATCTGCAACAGATGCCTGGGTATCTATTCAATGCGTATCTGAGGAAACTAGATTTTCAGTGCTGTTCAGCATATCTGAAATAGTGCAATTTGTACACACACTCTGTGCTAGATTATTATATTCAACACCATCAGTTCCATGTTATTTTCACATTCAATTTAAAGGGTATTATATTCAAAAGTGTTTATTATTATTATTATTATTATTATTATTATTATTATTATTATTATTATTATTATTATTATTATTATGTCAAACTTTATTTCAACAGTATTACAATGATTTCAATAGCATGTTTTCATGACCAGCAAATCTCATTAGTGAACCTTGTTGCATATTCCATAGCATAGAGTATGTCATGTATTATGCCTAAGTGGAAATACGAAACAATAACATCTACTAGGGAGAGTACTTTTTTTTATACCTCCAGATAAAAACATTTCTGAAAAATCCCCTTTTAAGCATCTGTGTAAACATGTCTTCAGCTTAAAAAAAAAAAGATATACATTTCCATTTGGCTTCCCCACCGGATGTGACATTCCATGCAAAAAAGTGGTAATCACGACAGGGTCAACCTCCTGCTAATAAACTGAATAAAATACTATATTTGCATTAACTCAGCTACTGGACATTATAACGTTAACAATGAAGTTCAAGGGCAGTTTTGGCACGAAGCAGTAACTTGAGCAAACATAACAAACACATACAATACTAAATTTGATATTACGGTGTTCTTCCAAGACAGAATGGATAACTTTCAACAACATCTCATCTATAAGGTGAAAATAAATTATGAAAAATTCAAACTTGAACATGTCCACATTTTCTATCGATTTGTAAAAAAAAAGACCTTTACAAGAAAGTGAAGATAGACATGCCTTTAGGGTGACAAGAAAAGGAACTGAACAATGGTGGATGGGAAAGGCCACCTTGCTGACTCCCATACTGCACATTCTGAATCTGACGTGGTTAGGACCACCCTGGGATTAGTCAGGAAATAGCAGGCATAGGGAAGCTATCTGTGAGCATCATCATCAGGAACTGAAATACTTCGAAAACTCCACAAAAGATTATTAGGTCCCATTTGAGCTTTATGCCTCTGGTAAAACGATCATAAATGTACCCATTAGCCAGAAATACCAATCTTCACCTCTTTTTAGATTAATTGCTAAAGATCTTTAGTGAAAACAAACAGCCTGTCCTGTCCCATGGCTAGAGCTAGGCTGTGAGTAGCTACACATGGGCAGCATCATGAATGTTAACAGAACAGCGAGCACTAACATAAATAGCTGCTTACCATGCTCCATTTCAGAGGTTCCTTTCTAGAGTCTCAGCTGGAGCATTTTAAGCTGATTGTTTAAGTCTGCAAAAAAAAAAAAAGGATAATTTGATTTTTAGTTTGATAATCAGTAAAGCGTTATGTAAGCTGTTTGTCTAGTCTGCGTGTGCATGCTTGTCAGTTTAAAAAAAAAATACAACTATCCCTTCACTACTCTTTTTGAGCACCTATTGGCAAAACACATTTAAGAAACCACCCGACAAATATGTCTCCCTGCAGTTTAATTAAATATCAATAAAATTATAAAAAAAAAAAAAAAAAAAAGTTATGGACTTTATTTCACTGTATTGTATATGGTAATGTTAACAAGGGGATCGATCAATCATCATTAGGATTAATATAGTGTTATAAAGACATTTTTTATTTAAAATCACTGCAGTTTTTAATCAAATTAAACATTTCAATTGCAATACAATCTCAGTTTATGTTACATATGCATTCAATACATAATGCAGCTGATACCCGATACCAAGATGTACAAGATTAAATAAAACTTGCCTGTCTCATTATCATTACCTCATCACTGAAACCTGAGCCTTCTTCACAAGAGGAAAAATAAAAGCATTCTGCAGTTCAATAGCAGCAGATAATAGAGAAGGGCTGAGCTCTGTGTAGGCACTGATTGCTGCTGTAAATACCAGGGCTGTATCAGAGGATACACTAAGAGTCAAGCCACTGAAATCATGCAGGCCCCACTTCGGCTACATTTGACCATGGGTTGTGTCACATTCCTGTTAACTGCTTGTAATTATTGATAGCCACCTTTTGCATAAATCCGCCTTATAATGTAGCTGCTTTGTTTCCTACTACGTAAACACCCCCTGTCAGTACAGTAACTCCCTGTTATTGTAATTGCATTAGATTTTCTAGTCCTTGGTCTAATGTTACATTGTAACTGGATAGAGCTCCACAGTCGGTTGATCTGTCTCTCTTTAACTTCAAGACTTCAACAGGTTGTTTTCATGCAGACCTAATGCCTATAATTGTATATCATCTTTTATATTTTTGTAGATTTTTTTATATATATCTCCCTGCCTTAGACCAGTTGGAAAAACTGCTGACTTTCTTAAAATGTTTAATTACAGGCTTTGCAAATGATATATACACACCTATTTCAATTGAAACCACCCTTAAATAAAATGAAACTGTCTTGTGACATTTCTCTTAATGACTCATAAAAGCCAGCCACTGACACTATCTAGTAATAACTTGCTTTTGAACCAAGTGGTTGAAAATATCAGACAGCTGCAAGGCAGAGTTGATGAAACTGCTCCAAGTATAAGAGCAGCTTGAATGTCGTTATCTAACTGCTTTCTCTTTGATAAGCCTTTTTTCAAATTACTCTTTTAGTTTATACAAAATAATAATAATAATAATAATAATAATAATAATAATAATAATAATAATAATAATGTGTTGACCTTACTGACATTTTGTGATCTGGTGCAGTGCTGTATGTGAATGAAATATGATTTATTTATTTATTTTTTATATATAAGGGTGATTAAACTTGACAATGTTAAACACATAATGGGGCTCAATGGTCCATCAAATTTTCCATGAAGATTGTTGAGTGGCTGAGAGTAAAAATAAATGACAACATTTTGAAAAAGAAACAGTTAATTTCTCATTTCAAAGAGCCAAAGCTGCTTTATAAAACATATGCAGTTCCAGTATGTATGTCACCTTGACTTTTCTTTTACGTAAGGGAAAACCAAGGGTTTTTGTGCACAGATACTCAGATGATTGCTATTTGGTCACTGTGCCCCGTTCTGAAAATAGGCTAAGAGATAAAAAGCTGCAGGGATTTCTAAAGTTTTAAAATAAAACATTTAACAACTTCATACCTCTGCACTTACTGTAGCTGTACAGTGTTTATATAAAAGTGAGTTTTTGAATGAAATGAAATCCCACGTCACTCTAAAACTTCTTCATTAACACACAACCCTTCAAATATAGATACATGCACACATTGATGTATATGTATTTGATAAATACATGCCTATAAAATACATTACTTATGTACTGTACTAGATAAACAGAATAGACCCGATTTCTCCTTATGCAAATTTACCATTACCACCGAAAATCAAACTATTGCTGCAAAACTAGTATCAAGGTGTGCCTATTAGCTGTTAGTTACTAGTTTTGGTTTTACAGCATAACAGCTTGATTTTCCTTTTAAAAAAACAGTAAAAAGTTGCATTTTGCTGTAACTGTTATTATAAAAATCAGTCCCACTACGTACAGCAATGGCTGGCCAAAGCTTATCTCTGATTTCATAACTAAGACATCAAAGGCTAACTCAAAAGACACTGAGCAGGTGTTGTATTTTTAGCTAACGTGACAGTAAAAAAAACTAAACAAAAATAACCTAAAGGTTCAATAAAAATTATATATTCTATTTTATAATTATGGTTCTGTTCACTATGATGACCAGTGAAATAACCTGCTAATGTGAGTCACTACAATTTTGAGACATTATTCTTATCAACAATATTTAGGTTTGTCGGTTTCTTGGTCTAACACAAAACAGTCATTATCAAGCCTGCCAACTTGAAGCAGCCTGACATTAGATGTCAGCGGTATTTTCAAGGGATTACTTTGAGGGAGCAACAAACTGAGCTCTCTGTTCTCAAAATATGTTCACAAATTTTAGAAATGTAAATTAGCCTAATTCTCAGATTGTGTGCTAAAATGTATTATTGTACAGCCCAACAGATAAATGGCACAAAAAGGGGGCTAGACTTTTCTTTTTCCAGCTATTATGGAGCTAAGAATGAAAGCAGCAGTAAGTCAGGGGCTTTGCAAAGAATAATATAGGCTATCCAATGTTTTATATTACATTCCCTACTGTGCCACACACATTACAATACATGAAATAAAATATATTTCTTTATGCTGCTATAATAAGGAATTTTAATATGAAAGAGCAATGACATTGGTGCATGGTGCTCTTTACAAAACATGCTTTAAGAGGAGCACATGTACATTTTCTGACAAACACCCATACGTTGTAATGAGGGTTGAGCTATTTAATCACTAACTGTTCCACACTCACATACACCATGCAGTAATTCAATGGCCAAATCACTTGTTGTTACTGCCAGAAAAGCCACAAAATTATACTTATGTTTTGGAAACTCTCACCTACCCAATGTTTGTTTTTGCATTTCATGGTACTTGTTTTGCAGTTAGGATTCTCCATGGACTAAGGTTTAGAGCTGCTGAGATTTTAACTCAGCTGCAGCTGCCACAGACTGAAGATCCCTCACCCGCTCCCGAAGGTATATAATCTGCATCTGAGCGGTGCCCAGAGATTCATGTAATGTGGTAATATCTGGAACAAAAAGCCAAATACATTTAAGTACTCAGAGAAATAATCTGTAATATTGCTACCTTGTTGACTCAGTGTACTCAAGGGCTTGATGAACATACATCCCACGCACTACAGAGACAAAGACATTTCAGCTTGCACTTTCTTTTTTTCCTTAAAAGCATATTCACACTATTTAGTCAAGCAAAACAGGTGCAAGACAAATACATTCAATACTAACTGTGGTGTCATTAAGGTAATTAATGCATTGTGTGCTCAAGTGTGATATGCACGTGTCTGTTTTTTCATCTATGTGTAAGTATAATTATTCATTGAACATACATTGGACCGAGAAATGTGCAGAATTTTGAGACAGTGCGTTATGACTTTCAAGCGCTAGCGAAAGCGTTGGAGGATGTTGTGGCAAGAAAGGAAATTATTACTACCATTCTGAATCTAAAATGGAATTCTCCTGACATTTTTAAAAGTGATGCAGTATTGTCCACTAGGGAGAGCACTCTTCTATAGAAACTATCATTTCCATTGCAGGAGAAATTGAAACGCCAGTTAATCAGCTTCACCTATTTAAATCTGATGTATTTTTTTTTTTACGCTGTCTTAATCTGAATAATTATTTTTTATAACTACAATTGCGTAATTAGAAATGAATCCCCAGCCCCTGTGTCTGAAAAAGAAAACTGGTCAGGACCCATGGTAAACAGTGATATAAGCAGAAAGAGCAATACAACACAATACAAAACACACATTATAGGATATCAAACAGTAAGAAAACGTTATAAAATATCTCTTTAACAAACTAGTTCATAACCGATAATATATTTTGGTAAAGTGCATACGTACAAACAAACTTTATTTTTGTAAACAAATACTGTATGGATCGCACTGTAACTATTTTGTTTTTAATTAAAAATATGATTCCCTTGTTTACACTGGTATGGTTTCACAATAAGGTATGTGTGTTTTAACTTTCTCCTTTCCTGTATGCATATGAGTAGCACACCATTATCAAACATACCACTGAGCGTCCGTATTTGCAATCAGCTCTATACTTTCCCAGGTGCAGTCCAAGTCTCATGGTAATAATAACAAATTAAAGGTGTATCAGGTTGCATGAATCCTGGCACCTTGTCAGGGCTTCAGATCATTTGTGCTGCTGCTGGTGAAGCCTTGCCATGTCTGTCAGCATATTTGATAATATGTCTGCATAATTAACGAAAGGAAACCCAGCTGTTGCTGTTCCATAACCTGCCTACCAACATGATTCATAGCCTCTCCTTTTCTGAAACCACAAAAGCTGAAAGACGAGTAACTCGTAATTGTTCATGGAAAGGATAGAATAAAATATTAGCTTGGCCTTCAACCATCATGTGTCAAGTTGCTTTAAAAATCATTGCTGATTAAATGATATGAATGAGGCTCCTATTGTTGATACTTGCTTTCCACATGTGAGCATTGTGATAGTTGTCTCGAATGTACTTCTAAAAAAACATGAAGTTCAAAAGGGATCTACTGTAACCTGGCATCAAAGGTATAATGTGTATTTGTTGAAATTGTATCTTTCAAAAAGGCTGTCAGGTTAAGAAATGCAGAACACCATTTCCTTTACAGTAAAAGCATTCTTCCGATCACCATTATTGACGTACACCCTTACATACCTAAATGCACTCGTAAAGACAGATAAGAGATTGAGATGCAAGTTCAAATGATCTTTACTTTGAAACCTGGCCACACCCTGTTGGTTAGGGCTGGAGTTACTGCTTATATCCCTGTGGCTTTTGCTCTTAATGAGATGGGGTGTCATACCATAATAGGTAGCAAGGGCATACGTGATTAAACATGTTGACCTTTAGCTCAGCCTGTTCATGGGGAAGCTGTCAACCCATCACAACAGAAGTAATCCCCTCGTTATAGACTAACAAGTCAGACAACGAGCGTTGAATGACACAGCACTGAATGCCTTTATCATATTGAACACTATAGCCTGACTAACATTTTTACTAATTTCGTTTTGAAATCTATCTTCCATTCACTGAACTCCAACAACAAGGTAAAGAGGTGAATGCCCCTTTCCAAATTATGCCACGTTGCTAAGTAGAAGCAGTGCTTGATATAGATTTTAAGTAAATACCCTAATTCAGCGGTTTGAACATACATCCCATAGCTACTTGCTTGTTACATAAAGAGAATATAACATGCATGCACATGAAGTGTTGTGAAAATACACCACTCACAAGGATCTCCCTAAACAAACCCACTCCTCATTGTTTTCCAATACTTAGATGAAATTTAGTATCAAAAGTCTAGTCTTTTTTTCTATTTTGGTGTATGCAGGCCTAAGAGCCACCATACAAATTATCTATGGCAATCTTTTCCAGACACATTTAGGTAACAGGCATACTGGCAGCTCAAAGGTATTTTTTTTCCTAATAGCCTATTCTTTAAAGGTTGACTTTTCTTGGAAATTGGTTGACAATATTTTAGTGGTGACACTTGCTGCATAACAGAAAGCCTGTCTATTCATTCCAAAGTCATTTTAAGATTTGTTATGTGTTGCAGAATCCACATACAATTTCCTTATCTGCACATTTTTCATTTTAATAGCAATCCATTTCTCCTGTTTAACTACTGCAGAATAATTACCATCTCAGTGGAACTGAATATGAAAAGCAGCTTGTGCTGGAAAGGAATGTAAACTATGAAACAAAACAAAAAAAGAGCACAAATACAAGATAATTCCAGAGAACAGGCAGCACTTTGATAAATTGTAGAACCCTATGCAAATGCTGATGATTGGAGAACTTTTAGTAAAATTCACTGAATTTGCATCTGTGAATATGGAAGTAAAATAAGGTTCTAACTGTCAGTGGATGAGATATCCGTTAAAGACCAATTTTAATTCCTGTTGTACCATTTGTGGCAGGTGCATTGATAAAGAAAGAAATGCCTGCGTTCTTACCAAACAAATTTTGCATACCTCTATTCAGCAGCTCAGTGCTAAACCTCTCTGGATGTCTGAGATATCAGAAACAGCACTCCTGACTCTTGTCAGCTCCTTCTTAATCAGCTGAAGAAAGCCCAATGTCTTCTTCAATGCAGAGACCTGTTCTTGGTATTTCGGCCTGTAAGAAACAGGGCATGTCTGTTTACGGTAGAAAAGTAGATTCAGAAGTATGGAGTGGTGTAGTGCTATATTTAGATGTCTCAACGAGACCCCCCAGCACTACACCCCTGGAAGTATGTATTTTATACATGTCAGTTTACCTGAGTTGTTGTCTATTGCCAGGTACATCATAAAAAGGTATAATGGCAATGTGGTGCAATGTGTGGTTACTAAATCTATTTAGACATGAAGGAAATACAAGCAGTTTACCCACTACAACTTAACCTTTAAGCTGAGGCAATCGGCTTCCTACAACCGCTGCTAAATGGAATACCACTCTACCAGTTCAGCCACAGTCTCTTTACAACCCCAGCCCAGATTCCACAACATACTGTGGAAGCTGCAACACTTTCTCAAAGGTTAAGAAAGATTTGCTCAGAGCCTGAGTTACAGTTCTAGAAGAGGTACATCTGAAAAAGGAGCCCATGTGCTTCAGTGTGGGACCATGAGGGAATTCACTGAGGTTCTAAATATGCAGGAAAGGCAGCATAAACATTTCATACAACATCCGAAATACAGTTTTTTAATTTGTGGGCCAATATATGAAGCCGTCAATCAAGTGACCTACATAATTAAATTCAAAGCAATATGAAGTATTGGATGTGGCACAGTTAAAGGGATGAGTTATATTTTCCACAATCTTCAGTGTATTTGCAATGGCTATGACTTTCAGTATTGAAAATAAGCTAAATATTAAAACGAGAACAATTAGGAGACCATGCACTTTCCAACTGCATTGCAAGCTAACAAAAAAGAAGAATAAACTATGATAACTTAGGAATCCTGGAAAAATTATTTATTAACCTTGTCCTTTAACTTGCCCTGTTTCTTTAAAGTGGTTCATACTATTGATTACTTATGGTGTATTACAAAGCTATCACCCGTTCCAAAACTATGTTAAATTGATTCTATGATCTATTGGAAGATTTATGGAGAAACAGAAACTACAACACTTGTTGTTAACCCTTCAGAATATGACTGACACTGACTAAACAAATCAAACAACAAGGGACCAGCAGCACAAATGAGTCCCTTAGTGCTAAAGGGTTAATGAATCACCTGGGTAATTGTGGAGGATTTTACAATAAGAGAACATTACAAAACAAAACAAACAGACAGACAGATGTTCGCATGATGACTACGATATGATTCTGCTGCATAATGTCCCAAAATTTTACAAGAAATGAGCATGTGCTACACATTTTCCTAACTTTGTTTGGAAAAAATGTGGCTCAAGTGTTCTGAGTAAATAAAAGGTGTGGTAGCTTGAGAGAGCTACACATTTTCAGTACATCAATAACACACTCCGCAGCTCTGTACAATTCTGAGGACACCTTCACACAAAATATTCCATGCTAATACCACAAACAAAAAAGATGCTTTGGTCATAGGAAATATCAAGTTAATTACAGTCTAGCTTGCAGCTATATTTAGTAAAAAAAATAAATAAATAAATAAATAAGTAGAAAGTGGGAAGTGAACAATTAGCAGACAACCAATTTCATCTTATTAAGAATGTGCAATGAAAATGAAACCAGACATAGCACTGCGCATATACCAATTATTACACCCATCACAGCTAACCCTTCTAGGTTGTATTCAAATATTGCACAGTTTTGTATCCAGAACCCTCCTAAAAAGTCATCAGAAAAACATTTAGTAAAGCACCCTTTCTTTAGCATTAGGTCAGTACGGTGATTCAGTAAATAAATATAGTTTAAAAACAAAGTGGTTTTAAAGATTAATCATCAGTGGTGCAGAAAATGTATGTGTCACATAGCTGTGAGATTTGATGGGTACAACTGGTACAGCTAGAAATGGATGTGCTACACCTTGCCAGCTGATTAGAGAGTCATTACTTCCAGGGCTTTGTGTAATTCTTATTTACTGATGATAAGCTCCTAAAGCTGCAGTAACATTGCACATGTTGGCATAAAGTGTCCAAGACTTATTCACTGTTTCAATCACGAAGAACTGCCTTTTGTGCAGCACAGATGCTAGTAAATTCAATTTAAAGGACATACAGCTACCAATACCTTTTAAATAGTTTTCTCTTGTTCAGTTTTGTTTGTGGGCTTGTGTGGTTTTTACGATTTCTTTGCTTCCTGAGAGTGATATTGTCATCTTTAAACTAGGAGGCAAAAAAGGGGTCTGTGAGCAAGATGGCAGCCTTTTCAGCAGTAATTGTTGCAGAAGTAGTAATAAGAATGGCAAATAATTGAAATAACAATAACTCCCAGATTCCTCACAATAGGCCATGCAGCCACCTCAGAGGTGCAGTGTCAGAGGACCATGCAGCTCTGGGCATCTTACAGGCAGGCCTGCAGGGGTTGGTGGTGCATGATGAGCCAAGGACATCCTAGCTGATCTAAGCTCTCCCCACCCACGTGGTGCTCGGCCAATTGTGCACCGCCCCCTGGGAATTCCCATCCATGGTTGGCAGTGGAATAGTCTGGACTTGAAGTGGCGAACTCCAGACTATAGGGTGCATTGTCTTTACCAGATGCGCCACTTGGGAGCCCCTCATTTAAGTGTGAACATATTATTGCTAATATAGCAGGCATATAAACTGGGATTTAAGGATGCTTTCCAAGTGTTACAAGGTGGCTTTTACAGAGCATTAAACTGTCAAGTGGCCTAAGCAAAACCCACAAGCTACGGTGAATAAGATGTTACAGGGGTGCAAATCGTTTTGAAAATTGGTGCTAAACTTTTTTGAAAGTTTAGCACCAGAGCGCCTACTGGTGCTAAATTATCAATTTGCAATATCAAGAAAATTAAGAAAATGAAGATGGCAAACCCGAGCAGCCCAAACGTTCGACCTGTTAGCAAAACAATAGCTCATTAATTCAGCTACAATTAATATTTAGAAAGAAAGCTGTGCACATTGTTGATTAATTTTCTTGATGGTTTAGATTTACAATTAGCTGAAACAACTGATTTGGTTTTAACTTAAATCTGTGATTATATGCATCTATTCAAACCGTGATGATTTTTTAATCAACAAAATAAGTTTGTTGATTAAACTTTTGCAGTAAAATGAAGAGGCTTGCAAACACGAAACATTATTTTTACAATATTTGAAAACCGTAAAATGCATTTATCATTACCTGTTAAGTCTACTATTTCCCCACATACCTTTTTGACTTGCTTATTTAATGATAATTGGGTAAAAGTGCGCTGCGAAGACATGTCTGCGACCAGTTTGTGCAGTTAAACTTCCCACACGACACAAACCTTCTCTCCTGTGTATGATGATGAGTGTGTGTTTGGGGGGGGGGGGGTGTCATGTGAGTAGTCTAAACCCAATGAGAAACTATTATCATCATCTATGGTTGCTAAAGAATTATAAAAAAAAAAAAATAATGTTGCTGGTGCTATGTGATACCCTGGCGCTAGAATCTAGCACCATAGCGCCAAATTTGCACCCCTGTGTTATCAGTTGGTGAAAGCCATGTCAGGCTACATGAATCAGCAAAACTGAAGAAGAAAAGGGGAATAGAAATCAGCCACCTCTGTGAAAGGGACTGGCAGACAAAGTCCAAGTTCAGGACAATATAACAGCTGGATCATGCGGGCGATTGGTGGAAATACTGAAAGTGAATAGTTTCTGAAAGTGATGACAAAATCAATCATATCAACCAATTAAAACAACAATATCTTGAGAGAAGGGGTGGCTGTGTCTCCTGACATGACTGGGATCCTGAGCAAAGAGCTAGCGCCACAAGGCTTTTTTATCCAGAGGAACTGATCTGATAACATCACCTGACAAGGACTGCAACATAAGAACACTTTAACGACACTCCATATAGAAGGAAAACTAGGCTCATTTGTGCTTCCTTAAAAAAATGGAGACAAAGCCTTACTGTTAAAAAAAAAAAAAGTAGACATGTATAAAAGGTATATCATTATTTTAAACATATTTGATAAATCCATGTATATATATATTTAAGAGAGATATAATTTTGTAACAAAATAACACCATAAACCTATTAAAATAATATAATTGGGGAAAAGAATGCGTAATCTGAACTGACACGCTTTTATCACAAGCACATTCATTCTTAAGGTATAAAGTCAAAACCTGTAAATATTTCATGGAATTATAATCAGTGATCTGAGAAGTTCCTTGTATTCCTGTTTTCACTAACTTTTAGATTTTGGTGCAATTTGGATTAAGTACCTAAACAATGTAAAACTATCCATCTCACTGACACATAATAACTACTAGAGTCACTACCCCTTTGGAACAAAACACAAACATAACATCTATTATGTAAACATATAAAATAAAATGTTTTGGGTGGAATATAAAAATATTTTGTTTCCTTCTGAAAGCTTTAAAAGGAGAAAGGCATGCAACGAGAGGGTATGGCAGGTTCACACAAACTCATTTCTATTGTCATAACACAGTCTCAATGATCTATTGCATAAGGGTAAACAGCAACCATTTTTGTGGCCTGATTACATTTACTTTGCACATTCCCCATTGCAAAGGCCTCAGGCTTTTTAAAATAAGGACCTCAACTTCTCATAGAATAAAACTGAATCGTCTCCCGAAAGGAAAAGAAACCACATAGTATGAAAGAAAGAGACATAAGTAGAACCCCAATGTTCACATACTACTGTAGCCAAAAAGATTACTGATGACTTCACTCCATCTGGACTGATTTTTCACATTTACAACTTGTCACTTACTTGCTCACATTCCTTTAATTTCTTGCCAGACAAAAACTATGCAAGCTTATTGGGTTTGTCCCATCAATCTGTCTATGTGTGTGTGTGTCTGCGTGTGTGTCTGTCTGTGTATGTCTGTGTCTGCATGTGTGTCTGCGTGTGTCTGTGTGTGTGTGTTTGTTTTAAAGGTTCCAAACAGTTGTTTAATATCTGCTGCTTTTTTCCTGTTGTGCCGTTTTTTTTTTTTTTTTTATTTTATTTAATTTTCAGTATCAGTACGAAATACTGTTAATACATCACGCCATGCAACCTCCTGGGGAAAAACAAAACAAAACAAAACAAAGCGTTGTATTTTCCTAACTTGATTTTGTCCGCGCTTTGTTTTATTATTTCCTTACCTGAACATTTGGGACTGGTGTTCGGGTTCTTCCAACTTGTTCTCAATGCTGCTCACATAACCCATTATACTCTGCAGTTTGGTCTGTTTGCCTGCCAATTGCATGCCAATGACTTTCAAGCTAAAAAGAACAAAGAACGAAAAAATAATAGTAACATCAAACCCAATTCTAACTGTGTAAATTATCTACATTTACTGTTAATTTGCTATTCTGTAAATAAGCAAATGTACCCACCACTTTTTACAGTTTGAATGGATTCACTTATTTACAGAACTGGTAGCAAGAGATTTCATTTACAGAACTGATAGCAAGACATTTTACAGCACTAATGTTTATCATCGGTTGTGACCAAGTGGTTTGCGGTGCTCAAGTAATGACAAACAACAACGTTCACAGAGCAATGGTGATTTATTTATAATCCAAAGTCACTTGATAACTGTAATCAATAACAACTGGCAATACACAGGGATGTGTAATGCTCAGGAAAACCCCTGGGGTTGAGTCCCAAAATAATAATGTTTGTAAATACTCAGAACACAGACAGGATCACAATTTCAGCAATTGAGTGCTTTTCAAATGCGAGTGGTGAAATACATTTATTTTGTGAACAATGGTGCAGGGATGTTCAGGTTGGTTCTGGCCTTTAGCAACAGTTTCTGGTATGTGTTAGCTGTCTAACAAAACAATTGTTTACAATTAGCATGACAGAACAAACAAACAAACAAACAAACACTAAACACTTTCATAGTCCTTCAGTGGTTCGTCCGTAACCATAACAAAGAAGCAGTTCGCTTGGCCACTTCCCCTTTAGTACCTTCAGCCATGCCCCCTTGGTTAGCGAGTGCAATCGTTTTTCCTCCAATCCGCAACTGCCACATAGCTTTCCATCTGGGGCAATGACTTAGTGTAACGTGGATCCACCCCCTTCCTGGATGGCCGACTTCCGACTGACCCTCGAATGAATTGTCAAACCATCCAGTCCGGGGCACTCTGTTCCCTTTACACAGCACCCTCACAGGTCGGGATGGAGATTTATAACCAAGATTCATTCGTTCTCTGTCACATCGGTTCACATTTTCATCTACGAAACACTGAAGAACAACACTGAACTTCTTTATGCAGGCTTTGTCGATTTAATTAGATTATAGCTAAGAGGTAAAATGATAAGCTCATGTAATTAACATTGTGAATATTTATTTGGGATTCAGTTAACACATCAGCAGCAATTTCCCTCAACGTTTCCCTTTAGCTAAAAAGTTATTTTGGGCTCCTGTTCTGGGAGTTGTTGTCAGAAATGGTTACTTGGGGCTACCGAGTGGTGCATCCAGCAAAGGCGCTCCACACGGATGTGCCCTCATAGCCTGAGGATCGCAGGTTTGAGTCCAAGCTATGTCACAGACGACCGTGACTGGGAGTTCCTAGGGGGCAGCGCACAATTGGCCAAGTGCTGCCCGGGTAGGGAGCACTTAGGTTGGCAGGGGATTCCACGGCTCACCGCGCAGCAGAGACCCCTGTGGCCGATAGGGCACCTGTGGTTCTGCAGTGGAGCCTCCAGATCTGTGTTGTCCTCTGGCACTATAGGTCTGATGGCCTCGCTGATGATGCGCAGCGTGTAAAATGACGGATTGGAAGGAGAACGTTTCGGAGGACGCGTGCTCTAGCCTCCGTTCCCAGAGTCAGAGGTGGGTGTTGCGAGCGGTGAGCCGAGGATACAAGATAATAATTGGGCATACCAAATTGGGGTGAAAAACTGGGGTAAAAAAAAAATTGGTGACGACTAAATTTAAAAAAAAAAAAAATAATAAAATAAAAAAAATAAAAAAAAAAAAAAAAATGGTTACTCAGCAGTTTAGCCACTGTGTCTCTTCATCCAGGACCCCTTTTTCGTATAAATGTCCTATCAGCACATTGTTCTGAAAGGTATTAGGGTTTTGGGATGACAGAAGAGGAGAAAACCTCTTCTGATACAACCAATCCCTCATTTAAACTCAGATGCTAATATATCAAGATGAAAGCTGACTGAATGAAAGCTGACTGAATGAAAGCGTTAACATCTTGACCATCTTTTTTCTTTATCCACTACTACTGCAAGCAGGATGTTGGACAACCTGCTTCATACAGTTCAGGCATATTATGCATTAAGCATAGTGTTAAACAGTTTTTAACCCATTTTTAGAATGAAGTAATATATGGTTAAGACTAAAGATGAGCTAATACTGACCAACTGTTAGGTTTAAGTGAATACAAGATTACTCACCCAAGTCTGAATACATCTGACTGCCCACCTCATGACTCACATTTAGGTCACCAAACTACGAATTGCCACTTACCTGTGCTAAAGTGGTTTTATTATTAGCAAATTACAGGAAATCAATGACATGCCATCTAAATACAGTAGCAGAAACCCTTTTAACTCTGTGTCTGACCCCGAAGGTTAGGCTGGGACAGTCGAGAATGCTTCATTAGCAACAAACTGATTATCCCAGACCAACCAAAATCTCTCTGATACAAGCTCCTTTCAGGTAAAGACAGCAGGATAAAGATTGTGGTATTTTAAAAACATACCCACAAACCGCCCAAACTAAAAACTGAAGCTACAATTACAGATTAGATGTTTGATGTGATTCACTTTGTATTATACACAAGGGAATATATTCCAGTGACAAATAATGCTCTTAAAAGTGAACAATGTAATTTCAGATCCTTTGTTACGGGTAGGCTCAATGTTCTGCCGAAGGTAGGGTTAGGATCGTGAGTAAACAGCAACTATCACCTTGCTCCAATAGCAATGCTTGTAAAGTCACCTTAAAATGTTTTATGATACTTCCTAACAGCTGTTTACGCTTTCTTAACCCTAATCGGTCTGTTATAATCCAGCCAGGGTCTTTATTCTTATAATAGCCTTCTGAACAAGCCAAGCCATGATTAACAATCCTCCTCATATCGAATTTACTGCAATTACTTTTTATTGTCATACATTTCAGAGCCTTGTCACCTCACTACATATTTTTTTCCACACAGTAGTTGTTCAGACAGTTGCCTTTTTGTTAGCTACTGGATAAACTGCCTCAACCACCTAATTTGTTTACGGTTGGTAGAACATCAGACAAACATGACTGCCAGTCACAATGGCAAGCTTCAAAAAGTGTGGGATACAATAAGAAATACAAGTATCACATTTACTAGCATTTGTAATGGATTTAGAGACGGGGCCCACATCAAACAACGTATTGTATATATATTTTTTTTTAACAGCTTTTCAAAATGAGAAATGCACTCTTCCTCAGCTCATGAAACTGAATTGAAAGTCTTAGGTCGAGGGGTCACAGTTAACCATGTTAACCACGTACTAAAGAGGGTTTACTGACTAATTAAGTGCTGATTAGCTCAGTAATTACTATAGATTTTATTGAGTAAGCATTAAGTAATCATGATTCTCTTTAATCTGTTAGTTTTGTAACAAGGATGGACACTGTTTATCCATTTTAAAACATTTACTTGCTTAGTTTATTCTCAAAGTTGTTATATGGATGTAGTGTCAATGAAAAATATGACAGACAGTGAACAAGATGGTGGTTTCACAGAGCAGATTGCAAAGTTTGAATACAAAAGCAATACAAGCTGCTAAACATGGGGGAGGAATACACATAGGGATGTGACCTGTGGAGCTTCTTTACACCTATAGTCTAGTTTAGTATAGTTCATTTATTCAGTAACGCTATATTTTGAAGCAAGTGCAAAGGCACATTTTAATTAAAATTGTTGTGAACCATTATATCAGTTAATTATCTGAATCACTTTTCCTCTGAAACTTTCTGATGTTTAGTTGGACCCCAAGGAAAATATTTAAGTAATATAAAATATCTAGTAAGTGCAAACGGCAAATTGTCTGAAAAGAATACACATTTTAACACTATACAGCTTAAACAAGAAACCACTTTGAATAATACATCAACTGTCTCTAACCTGTAACTTAGTTTCTTGTAGTATAAAACCGCTAAAATAGTTTTACCCCTTTCAGAACATTTCCCTTTGACTTTGATCTAATTACGGTACAGCTGAAATGTTAAGTTTTAGAGGGAATGTTAATTATTTGGATTAAATTCATTCATTCAATCATTCAAATAATGCATAATCATTATATTATCTATCTAAACATTGCCCACTTAAACACTCACTTGAGAAAATCCATGATGTCATTTAGTTACAGAGAACAGTTTATGTTAGACAATCTTTAATCTCCAAAAATCAGGGATAGAAATAGTGTAGGTTAATCTTGCATCACACAGCAGTTTGAATCACCCCAGATTTTAATACGATCTTAATAGTAAAACTAGGTAAGGCCAGTACTGCTATATATACCATATCATTGATGCCTAGTGTAAATGACATAATGCCAATCATATACAATAAGGAAGTTAAATAATTAAACATAGTAAGTATTAATGACCTAAATACAACACTGTTCATTTCTACAAATGTAGCTGCTATATTCCATCTAATCACTGTCCAACCACTCACTGCTTTGCCATCTGTCCCCTGTGGCTTGCAAATCAGGATCAGACAAGTTTCTTGGGGGTGGAGGTCTGTGGGTTGATAATACTTTTTAACTCCCACTCCAATGAATAACGAAGTACTGTTAATTTATCTTCAAGTCCTAATGCAGACAATGAAAAATTCTAACAGTCGTGTTTGCTTAGTATGCACTTTGTCAAATGAAATGAATAAAACACACATTGTAATCCATTTCTAAAAACCGATTAGTGGACTAATAACAAAATGATACATCTTGCATTCAAAATGTTATACAGCTCTCTTCAATAATATGCAAATCACAGCAGGTTAATATCCCATTTGAAACTTGGAATAGTACTTATTATACTGTGTATATTTTTTAACATATCTTTTTCAAAATGCTAACAGTAGTTCAAGTTGTCTGCTGCCTAATCATCCTGGACAGTGCCGAATTAAATATTTAATATTAATAGATATATTTATAAAATATATAGATATCTTTTCTGGATATTATATAATATATATAACTCTTAGAATATTTTTAAAAAAACCTGCGAGACGACATCGCTCTGCTGATGAATGGACTATCGTACTGGTAGCATGACCAAAAATAGAAATGTGTGTGAACAGCATCGTCAAAATGCTGTATCTGCTTGTTTCATTGGATGTGGCTTTGTATAGTTTCATTCTGTTGCTAATCCTGGTTAACAACCAAGTAAATGCAGGTTGCTGATCAAAATCAGTTGTATTCTAATTGATTCATTCAAAATACATAAAGCTATGTATCATGCATTTTGTATCCACTAGCTATTTAGTTCATATGCATCAATTTTAGGGTATTGTTTTGCCTTACAAATAAATCACTCAATGACATAGTTTTAGACAATATACTGTATTTGTAATATTAATTAAATCCTGTTTTGTGAATCTTTAACTTTTTAGTATCTCTTACCATTTGTTGTGACACTACCAGTTCCAGTTACGCAATAGAGTTCATCTTTTTATACTGTTGACATATACCAAATGGGGCCATATGTGAAATATCATATGTGACCAATTGCAAATAATCTGAGAAACTAATAGGCCTACATTCCCACAAGCGCAATTGTGGGACCATGAGCATGGCTCCACTTTTGTTGTTACTTAATGTGACAACTATTTAAACATTATTCAATATTAATTAAAAAAAAAAAAAAATTAGTTCAAGTATCGCTAAAAACAAGCTCAATGGAAAATGGAACATGTTCCCCCATGAGAACACTGCCGGAAAAGATAAAACAAAAGTTGAAAAGCCCACTCAGTTTGCTTACTACCCCACACACAGATGCTGTGCAAATGACTGTGTGTGCTCTGATTTTGTTGTAGCATAGATGTGTTCATTTAAACCGGTAATTACCTGCATCACTGTGTGAAACATGTTGTAGTAGTAAACTAGTTCCAATCATAATTAGTATAGTTTCTAATCGTATGTACTGTCAACTGGGTGTTAATAATGTTTAACCACTTCTAGTACAGATTTACAGGGAATTTCACATGGATGTGAATGTCAGGATAATCTACAAGACTGAATTCTGTCAGTTTTTCAACTCACTCTCATATTGAATTACCGTTAACATGTTCTATCTTAGAGCTAGCAACTGCCGGTTGCCCTTCCTTGGCAATAGAAAACACTGGAATAAGTTCAAATTGAAAGTAATTGAATACAAAACCAGCTAAGCACTTCCAGGAAGCAGTCAGTTAATAATGGAATACTTTGATACGCGTTACCAACTTTTCTATCACACCGATCATGTGCGATAACTCCCATAATTCAAGCTTTTCAAAATAATAATAATAATAATAATAATAATAATAATAATAATAATAATAATAGCCACTTTGTATCATGTGCCACTCAGTTGACTATAACTTACTTACAAATGTTCTCTTGTCTATTCTCCCCATTTCTGTTTTACTAATGAGAAATTGTGTTATGAAAAAGATCACAGTAATCACTTGAAATATTGATTTTCAATTACGTTAGCTTATGGTTCAAGTTTGGATCAATGGAACCAGCTTATGCTTTACAAGAAAAAGTATATGAATAAACTTTATAGTGTATACATACAGTACCCCAGCCTCCATGAGTTGAGTAGAGTTACTATGTTTAACATTGTAATGAGAATTCATTTTCATATGTAAATACTTGAAACTGCAACATGCTTTAGCATCAGTTTATATGAGAAGATATTTTATAACCACAGCAGCTTGTTCCCATTAACTTCCTGTTGCAACGGCTATACAGTATCTAACCCACGATGTACAGACTGGGCTGAAAGCCGAAGTTTGCACTTGAGAAACTGAGAAATCTTTTTATTATGTACCACTACCGTCCTTTCCAACTTTTATTTTGTTCCTTCTCATAAGTAGTGTCTCTGATATTTATACAGCAAGATAACATCAGTTGCTCATTAATTACTTTGATGCACACGCCACACCAGACATCGAATAAATTCACAAGAGAAAGCAAAATATGAAGCACCAACAGAGTTCTGGCTTGGTACATTATTATATTTAGTTTCAACACCTATGACCTGATGTACAAAGATGGTGAAGATGTTTAACAGCAATAATTTGTTAAGACCAGTTTCACATTTTTACTAATTTATGCAATTGACCTAATTAAGTTAATTTATACTTTACGTGCACATTTTTTCTACAAACGGATTACCTGAATTGAGAATACTTACTACCTTGAGCTTACAGACTGATTTTGTAAGCTTTCCAAAGAAATTATAAATGAAATGATACATGTTCTCCAAATTGCTCTTACTCACTGGTAATCCTCTATGCCAGTGGTTCCCAACCTTTTTGTATGTGCGGACCACTTTTGAACCTCCAAGAATTTTGCGGACCACCATATACTACTATCATAGTGACATACAGCCTCTATACAAGGAAATTCGATTAATTTTGCTTTACATTATCATGCGGCAATTGATAAAAATGCATTATGGGAAATTGATTAACTTACCTAATGATGATGTCACAGTCTGAGTGTCAGGTTGGAGTGGTGACAATTTTAGCCTTAAATCTGGTTCCACACCCAACCTACTCTGGTACTTTGAATTACCAGAGTAACAAGCGCAGAAAATCCACAATTTTTATTTTGTTTTCATGCGGATCCCCTGCAATGACCTTGCAGACCCCTAGGGGGCCACAGGTTGGGAATCACTGCTCTGTACTAAGTTTGGTAAATCAGGACCTTAAAACATCAAACACAAATTTAATTGAATATTTTAACATAATTATCTTGAATATCTTAATATAATTTATTTCCAAAAATAGTATATGTTAAGGAATACTTTAAACTCTGGCTGCAAACATGTAACATCATTTTCTGTGATTATGAGGGTTGGGGGGGAATGTTCTGAAGTGGTTCTTTGAACTAAGTGGCTAAGTGTTTGAATTAGTCGCTGTAGCAGCATGTTCTAACCTCTCACACCGTTGTTCACTGATTACCTTGTACTGCTCCAGAAGCATGTTCAGGGTCTGTAGATCCACTAGCATTCTCTTCCATCGCTGCACACTGCCCTGATAAAACTCCACCTCAGCCTCCATTGCTTTGAACTTCTCTTCCATCAGCTTAAATTCATGATGAATCAGGTAGCTGACTCCACAGTACTTACAAACCGTCTCGTCGGGATCCATCTACAAATCAATCAGGAACAAATTAAAAGTGAGGGCCCTATTCAAGACAATCTGTTTCAGTCTCATAGGCCTCCTCACAAACAACCTACAACTTGCTTCCTAACCTTGAGCTTAAATGTGAAATCACTCAATGCACATTACTTTTACACATTGTATATTTTTGCTTTACAAAGCTTGACATTTTTTAATGTATAAAAAAGTGGTACAACATGCAGCTATGAGTCGAGGGCCTATTCTTAGGGGCATGATGACATTTTAACATAAAGCTTTGTTCCATCGCACTGGAAACAATCACAAATCACTAGCGTGGGATGTGCAGAAAACCATCATCTACATTCATCACATTTAAAAATATACAGCATCAGTCATAACCTGCATCTCTACTGTGGCAACCACAAATGCTACATCCTGGTTTCTAACTTACAAGAGTATTCTTGACCACGTAGTTTGTTAAATTAAACCTGTATCTTTTTCTTCTTAACTGTTAGAAATCTAATACCTACAAATAGCCAATTCCTGTATATATAGCCAATAACTAATTCCTGTATATATATATCAGAGGCACCCATTTCATTGTACTTACTCTGCCACATGTCTTGATCACAGAAGCATAGCTAGGGGGCCCCAGGCTCTCTCCCACCCAGTGCCTGCCTATGCATCATTAACCAACAGTGTGTTTGGAAAGCTTGAAATTATTTTGTGTTTCTCTCTCTCAGAAAGGTTAATTGGAAGACCCTCTGCCAAGTGTGGTCAAGGTCCTGAGACTCACAGGAACAACATACTGACGAACAACCTGACATAACCAGTTAGGATTCAAACACAGGTCCTTTTGAGGGAGAGATTGGAAACACTAATATGTTACTGCCTAAAGCCATTGTTTAAAGCTGGTTCTGTGTTGTATTACTAGTATGTTTAAAGGTTTGCTCATGTTGTTCCTATAATGCAGAAATGCATTAAATTTTGAGGCTATTAAATATAGCGCAAGATGTGTAACTGTAGTTTTATAACAAACACACCATTTAAAGACTTATACAGTTACTAATGTTTTCGAAAATTGTTAAGACTGGTATTCACTATTGGCCTACCACTATTGAACTGGTATTCACTATAAGCCTGCTGAATTTAAATGTACAAAATGAAATGCCAGGAAAGGATAGGTTATGAAACAAATGTGATCCTCTGCATAAATAAGGGTGCGGTAGTGAAACAACCTTTTAGATTTCCATTTAACTTGCATGCTAAAATGATATTGCATGGCTCCTAGCTTTGTAGCAACAGTAAGTGATACTATGTAATGTTGGATGTAATGCAGATCCTCTGGCTCTATTTTAATTCCAGTGACTCCAGTGCAACCCCATTATGTATTTTAGAAGTGTGCAGGCATTACTAAAAATAGGAACATTCTGTAGGAAATCAAGCCATCATTAGAATGCACCTGAAATTTCAAAATCTGGGTTTGGAATTATCCTCCATACAATATTTTGCTTTGCTTACAATATACATTTCTGTGTAGAGATTATACTTATACATTGTGTATTGTGAAAAATAAAACCTGACATTATTATGCATGAAACAACTAGTTAATAGTGTTTTGGGCTACACATCTTTTCTATTTGCACGTAGTTTCTGTTATGCCCTGTTTGCTGATAGTTAGAAAAGGTGTTGAAATTGCAGTGAACGATAACACTGTCTTGAAAGCTGGTTGATGTCAATCTGCTCCTAATCAGGGTTGGGGTAACTCGCTACTTAAGGAATGCATTACTGTATTATTACTTTTGTCAATAAAGAGGTAATATAATGTGTTAGATTTTTAAATGGGAGCAATAACATTACAGTTACTTTCCACAAAAAAGAAACAAGTTTGTCCTGTTACCTTTTCTCTGTTGTAAACCTACATTAGTGGTCTTAATTTCTGTCCCTGCCAGATAAATGTGTGTGTGTGTGTGTCTGTGTTTGCACAACCACTGGTGTAATTATTATATTTAGTTTAATTGATTGCCTATTTAATTGTTTTATCTTGCGTCTGGGTCTGCTTTAAAAAGGGCTCTCAAACTTTTACAAATAGTATCTATCTATTTGTTGGTTTTGCCTGGCTAAGTGTATGTTGTGTGAGGTGGAGGTGTAGTGATGTGTGAATACCGCTGATTTGTTTGGTAGGTGTTTACTTTTTCTATCTTTTAATGTTTTATTGTTTCTAATTAATGATTTAAAGTTTTAGTGGTAACGCTGCCGTAGAGAACAGCAATGAAAAGATAGAAGTACCAGTTTCGATTCCCTGGCGTGTCCGTGTCGCTACAGAGGGGGTTGAGGATACCTCGTCCTTGGAGGGTGAAGAGGGAAATGAAGGCAGTCTCACTGACTCATCTGTTGCCTCTGAAGAAGTGGACTCGCCCACAAGCTGGGGTGGATACACTATAGAAAGTGTAAAGTTTTCTTGGCCAGATCAAAGGAAAAAGGAGAGAACATTTTTTTGTTTTTTGTTTTTTTCTCAAATTTTTCCTTTTCAGTCTTTTGTTTGTCAACGGAATTGTCCTTTCCATGCGTGAATAGTTTTTGGTGGGGAGTTAAACGTAAATGTGTGCAGGAATGAAATGAAAAGAACAGCCCTATTTGAACACAGAGCAAAAAAAAGTTAAAGGTGGTGTTCTTACAGGAAATGCATGTAGATGATAATTAGTCAATGAGTCAATGAGGGAGATGGAAACAGAATTTTTAGGAATGCAGCAAGCTATGGAATCATGCAAAAGTGGTGAGCTCATTGAAAGATTTAAATTTTAAAAAGAAAAAGTTGTCAGATCTGTTGGACACAAGTACAAGGCAATCTCTGAGCCTGTCAAACTCATCTGCAAAAATAAATTTTGGAGAGCAGTGCACTTGTGGAGGAATGGACTGGTGCTGTCAAGCCAGCCCTCCCAGGGGGTCTACAATGGAGTAAAGGGGAGGTTAAAAATCTAGGAATTCATCTGGGAGATGAAGATGAAAAGAAGAACTGGGAAAGAGTGGTAGAAAAAATTAAAGCAACAGTACTGAAATGGAGCTGGTTGTTACCATAATTATCTGGTTTTAAATGATTTAGTAGCATCTACATTGTGGCACAAGCTTTGTTTTGTATAGCCCCACCAGAGAACACACTAAAAGAGATTCAGACTACATTATTGCAGTTTTTCTGGAATGGGGTGCACTGATTAAGGCAGTGTGTTCTGTACTTCCCATTAGCTGAGGGTGGACAGGGCCTGGTTGATGTTTTTAGCAGGACTGCTGCCTTCCTGGCTGCAGGTCACACAGAAACTGCTGTACTCCCCGGAGCGCTTGTCCTGGCAGCAGTTTGGTTTTGCTTTCTTGCAACAAGCTGGGGGCTTAGGGCTTGATAAGCTATATATTTTTATAGATGTCAGTGAAGTAGATGCATCAAAACTCCCACAGTATTATAAAAGCATTTTGAAGGCCTGGTAGTGGTTAAGAGTTCAAAGATTGAGTAGATTTCAGAGGAACTTTTATTTTGTAACATTTTGTCAATGGGCTTTATAAGATCTGGTTCATAAAGCAGCAAGTTAAGTCAGGGATATGGCTGATAAAACACCTCATTGATTTGGAGAGGTGGTGCTGGATTAGCCCAAAGGCACTAACATTAGCAATACGAATGAATTCGGTTCGGGTAGCAGCAAAATGACCAAATCACGTGAAAGAGGGGCTAGAGTGCTTGGAAGAGTTTTTTTTTAAAAATCAGAGTTTTAAATGTAGCAGCTACTTTTAATATGGGAAAAGGATCACCAGACTTTACAGAGGAGCAGGATGTACCTGGCCACCTGCTAAATGCAGGGAGTCTAAATGATCTTCCTCTGAACTCGGTGGAGAGTAAAGAAGTGTACAGGGTATGTGTGAAATCGGGCCAGCAGCTCAGACCCCTCCCTGATAATCACTGGAGGGAGAGGCTGGGGTTGGAGGAAAGTATTCGGCCAGCTTGAACACTGTATCAGCCACCATTACTGAAGAGTGGGAGATCTGCAATGTAGAGTACTATTATGCTTACAAAACCAGTTTGTCACAAACTGGTTTTGTAAGCATCATAAATTCTGAGGTGCCAGATAAATGTCCATTTTGTCCTGAAAGAAAGACTGTGTTTCATTGTTTTATGTACTGTAACAGGTTAAACTCAATGCTAAAATATTTAAAAAATTTAATTGAGGAAGTGTTTTTTCAATTTACTCAGGTTAATTTTGATTTTTGGTTTTAAATACTGTAAAAATTAGAAATAGACTGTACCTCGCAAGCAAAAATGGCACTGTTAAAAAGCAGGAAAAACACAGTGGGAGATTTATCCAACCAAGAACAGATTTTTAAAATGCTTGTTTTGTCAAGAGTTAAACTAGTTTGCTTCTTATAAGGTGATGAATAACTTGGATATGTTTGAACTAATTTGGTATGTGAACAGTGTGCTGTGTATGGCTGAGGAGGGGGGAGCTCATTGAGAGGTGAGGGAACTAATATTTTTTTTTAAAAGATGGAAAGGAAAAAATGGATATTTTTCTGGATATGTTTTTGTGATTTTTAATGTATTGTAAATACAATAGTATTTTAATAGTGAAAGCTTTACAAAAAAGTTTAAAAAAAATCTAAATGTCATGGCATCAGGCATATAAAAAAAATAAGTTTTTTTTGCCAGCATGTGACTGAGTTTGCAATAAAGATTACCACCCTCAGAAAGACAAATGTACTTTCTACTCCTGAGTAAATAAGGTATTCTTGGAAAATCACTTTATTTGAGCTTCTCAACACAAACAGCCAGCTCAGCACTTCCAAGCTGATGAATTGTGCTTAAATAGAAACTTTAAATTCTTGAAACTCTGCTTGAGTTTTTGTGTAAGCTATTAAAACCGCAGTTCAAGTTGTTTTGTGTTAGTTTTTATAATGTTAAAATGTGTTATTCCTTTCAGAAATATGTATGTTACTAGCCACTCACTTCAAAATATGGTTCAGTGTTTTGTACCATTGTGTATCAGAACACAATGTCTTAGAATAATTGCGCTTTTATATTTATATTAAACAACCATAAGCTGCACATTTTAAGGGTCTTAATGTAAACGGTGTTCTAGGGCAAAAAGTACTTTGATTTAATTAATGATGTTCCCCTGAACCACCAATGGATAATGCAGGTCTGTTTGTCCAGAATATCGTGTGCTTCTGAGGCGCTGGTCGACAGGAACACAGTGTACTGAATTAATTCCCAAAGCATCAACACTATTCATTCTCTATGAAGGAGGAAGGCTTACCAGCATTACAGTAGCACAGTACTGTATTAAGCCATTGTGACGAGCAGTGAAAACACCCTTTTGAAAACAGAGGGTTTTCATTTCCAGTGAAAAACAACCTATGAATAGATGTGATCTGTTTTCAAACATATATTAACTTCAACTAGAAGAACAGATATGAAGCTGATTAGCCCACATCATACAGCACACCATTGCTAAAGTACAGAATCTTTTGTCTAGGGCCCTCAAGTCTAATATTACTAATAAACTTAAAATTAGACTAATGTATTCAATGTACTAATATTAGTGAATACATCATGCTTTTTAAGAAACATAGCTGGAGAATTTGTATATCTCACTGTTAATGTACTGTATATTAATTTATTAAACCCAACAAAAAGCATTTAAATAACAGCTTAAGCGCAGTTTAATTCATGAAAATGTTGTTAATATTTCGTATCCTTCTTGTGGGACTTAGCTACGCAAAGGTACAATAGGCTTCCTTCACATTCCGAAGGCAAAACAATTGCACTTCTAAATCTCACAAAAAACATCGCTAGGATTGCATAACATAACTGTCAACCACAAGGAGGTTTATTCTCCCATGATATGTTCTGAAAAGACATTCTCACTGTGTGAAGTGCCAACAAAGGTTTAGTAGATTTTCATTATATGCAAACAAACTTTTAGATCCCACTCCAACACAATGGCAATGCACATTAAGGCCAAAACTTACAAGTTTTGAAAAATATTATCTTCCATTTCTAGTCCTTGTGGGCACCCTGCCATAAAACAGATTTTGTGTGGACATATTCAATTCAAATATATTGTTTTTGCCTTTCTGATCTACGTGATAAAGTCTCTTGTTTACACTTCTATACAGTTTGGGTACATTACTTTCAGAATTACTTCCCTACACAGAGACACAAAAGCATAAATAGTCATTTTCTTGCTCTGTTGGCAGTTGATTTCTTAAAATAGGTAATTGCTACACTTAAACCTGCTGTATGTCACAACTGTAATTTGTAAACCTTGCACTGATTAATCTTTGTTTGTGCAGTATGTCCAATAATCACTAAGACATAACAGTAGGTTAACTTGAGACAAGTCATTTTAAACACTGTCTCATAATTTGAGAGGTAAAACTAATCTTACATCTAACTCCGAGATAACAATCCCTGGAAGTAAATGTATTGCTTATCTGCTTGACTATTTGTGTCAGCCTTCTCATTCTAAACATCTTTGGAAAGGGCAACAGGAAAAAACAAATCAGGGCAGGGGCGAGAAACACTTATGATCATCGTTGTGGTACCTCAGCAAGCAGTGACCCAGTACTAATTTGCACAAGGGAATTATTTAGATTTCTGTGACTACTGTATGGGGGTTATCAGCATTTGACAATAACATTAATTTTCATTGATTTCATGATTTCTTACGTCTAATTAGACTCCAGTCTGAATAAACGAAAAATGTGAAATAGGGTTAAACTAATTTTATGCACAATTAGTTACTTTAACATGTTCTGTGTGAGTGCTGATTGCCTTTTATCATATGTAAAACGTGCAAGAAATGGACTATGGAAGCTAAAGAAGCTCTTAAAGCATTTTAATCTGCTTTCCTTCCTAGTTTAAAGACTAAACAGTGACATAAAAAGGGCCATCCTTGTCTATACAACTGCTCCATTATTATTTATTTAGCAGATGTCTTTATCCAAGAAATAATGAAATAATGGTAATGGAGAGAAGAGGCGATACTATCTGAAATAATGGTAATGGACAGAAGAGGAGATACTATGACCACTGTTGAGGAGACAAATGGAGGAAAACTGAAACAGGCTGATGGCTTTAAATACCTTGGATCAGAAGTGGTAAAGGGAGGAGAAACACTGGAGGCAGTAAAACAAAGACTGAAAGCTGGATGGAACAAGTGGAGAGAAATAACTGGAATAATCTGTGACAGGAAAATTCCCAGAAAGTTAAAGTGCAAAATGTACAAGACTGTGATTAGACCTGTACTACTATATGGAGCTGAATGCTGGGCAGTTGGAAAGAGGGAAGAGAACCTGATGAGAAGAACTGAAATGAGGATGTTGAGATGGATTCTGCAGATTTCAATGAAGGATAAGATCAGAAATGAAGAAATCCGTAGACGATGTAGGGTGGTGGATGTGGTTGAGAAGATGCGAGAGGCGAGGTTACGGTGGTATGGACATATCATGAGGAGGGACGTTGAGGAAGTAACAAAGAGGGTAATGGAATTTGAGGTGGAAGGTAACAGGGGAAGAGGCAGGCCTAGAAAGAGATGGACAGATTGTGTGAGAAAAGATATGGAGGTATGTGAAGTGAGTGAGGAAGATGTGCTCGACAGAGACAAGTGGAGAAGAGCAACCAAAGCAGCTGACCCCAGGACAGTCTGGGACTAAGGCTGTGAAAAAGAAGAAGAAGAAGAAGAAGAAGATGTCTTTATCCAAGGCAGCTTACTGAGACTAGGGTGCGTGAACTAAGCATCAGCTGCAGAGTCACTTACAACAACGTCTCACCCAAAAGAGGTTAAGTGACTTGCTTAGGGTCACACAGTGAGGCAGTGGCTGAGCTGGGATTTGAACCTCTTAGTTGCAAGCCCTTTTCTTAAACACTGGACCACACAGTCTCCTAGACTACCAGGAAAGAAATACCACTGCCATGCAATGTTGCCTTAACAAGCACGCAAACATCAAAAAAGGATCATAAAGTTAATAGATTTGGGTTTTTCCCCCATTGATTCAGTGGAATTCGTGAGTGATTTTTTTTTTAGATTTTACAGAGATAAAGGACCCCCTGTTGTCATCAACAAACCATAAGCCAAATTCTGTGATTACATTCATCTGGCTCTCCAGGCATTACGCATCACATGCTGGAAAACTTGCTGTGGCTCGAGGTCTTTGGTGGGATGTGGTGGGTGGAGGACTAATAAAATGACTGGAGAAGTATCTGTTTCAACCCATTTTATATGAAAAGACAATCAACACTAACAAATCAAATGTTCTACAGATGTAAAGTAAGTACTCAATAATAAAGCAACGTTTTCTTGAACAAAAATGTCTTGCTATGATACAAAGAAGGTGGCTTTAATACAGTATTCATAATATTGTTTGCCTATTCAGAAAGTGGCACAGTGGTAAAGGTACTCCACCCAGAATGCAGGATGTGCCCTATAGCTTGGAGATCACCAGTTCAAATCCAAGCTATGCCACTGCCAACTGTAGACAGGAGTTCCCAGGTGGCAACACTTGGCCAATTGTGCGCTGCCCCCTGGGAACTCCTGTCCTGTCCGAGCGGGGTAGAGGTTAGGTCTGTCAGAGAGTCTTTGGCTCACCGCACACCAACAACCCCTGTGGTCTGGTCTTCCAACACAAACTTCTGGATATGGCTGCAAAGAGGGCTTGCAGAGTGAAAAAAAAGACGGCTGACAGCACTTGTTTCAGAGCGACGAAGGAGTTGCAGTGGTAAGCCAGGTTGAATAATAATTGGACTTCCAAAATTGGGAGAAAAACTGGAAAATGAATAAAAATTGTTTTAAAAAATAAAGTATGATTTTATAAATGCATTTTATTTTTTAATATAAAGGTATACCATAGTCCAATTCCCACTTTGCCTATTTCTCCTTAAAATAAACAAAAATGTCTATCTCTGGCTTAGAATAGCATCATTAGTTTGATCCCTTTCTCTGTAGAATCACCCATCCATGTTTTATCACAATTACATACGTGCTTCACTAAGCATACAGCATTTTAAAAATGCAAGTGTCACATACATACATAGGTGCATATCAGGACAGACAGACATTTCTGATTCTGACTCACCCAAGCGGAAGTGTCCAAACTAGGCTTCATCACAACTGGAAAAGCAGTATCTGTGTACGTAGAAACTCTAAAGTGTGATACATACGCTACGTAGAGACCAAATGTTTAAAATATTTTATTGCTCCATTTTTACTGTCCTGTAAAGAATAAGAAGCTGTATCAGTCTAGTCATTTTTTGTATGAAATGTAGCATGGAGCATAGGCTTGGTGGCCCAGTGGTTAAAGAAAGGATTACCAGGACGTTCCCAGTTCAATCCCAGCCACTGACTCACTGTGTGTGACCCTCAGCAAGTCACTTAACCTCCTTGTGTGCCGTCCTTCGGATGAGATGTAAAACCAAGGTCCTACTGTAAGTGACTATGCAGCAATAGTTGTTGATGCATAGTTCACCCCCTATTCCCTTTGGATAAGAGTCTGCTAAATGACAATAACAACAATAATAATAATAATAATAATGGAGTGCTTCCTGTCTGGTAGCCACTACTCCACTTCGATCACATGATTTATTGGGACCAGTTTTTTAGTATTCATGCACTAAAAGTTCACTGCTTTAAAGCACCTGTTGTTTGATATTTATATTGAACAGTGACAGGTCGGCAGAACTTTATAAAGAAGATTTATATCTATCCTCACAAGAAAATGTTTACTTACACGAATGTGAAAACGGCAATACTATATATATTAATATATATATATATATATATATATATATATATATATATATATATATATATATATTATATATATATATATATGATATATATATATATATATATATATATATATATATATATATATATATATATATATATATATACATACACATACATTTATATATATATATATATATATATATATATATATATATATATATATATATATATACACACACACACACACACACACACACACACACTAACTATATCTTGAAAAAGATTCAAATATTACCTGTTGAATTTCAACAGGTAAAGCATGACTCGGTGTGTGATTTTTACAACATAATGGAATTCATGCAATGGAGTTTGCCGTGTTTATTAATAAGTATCCCTGCACTTAAATTCCTGTTTGCTTCACGTTCCACCCATAATGTTTAATGCAATCTGGTTCCATTTAAAAGTTAAGCTGGTAACGTAATACAGTAATTCGTGTTACATGGAAATCTTGATGTTATTTTGTCCACAGTTGGCTACCTAATTATAGGCGAAAAAACTTGAAACGCACACGCAAAAGGAAAGATAAACAAACATATCGTGCTTGTTAATAAAACAGCACTACAGAATTTGTCAAGTGAAGTGTTGCTGGAGTGTGCAGGCTGCTGGTTAGATATTTTGCACAAACGTATCCGCATACGGGTTGTTATTGGGTTTTTGCCTTTATAGTAACTAGGACTATCATATGATTTACTTATTTATCAATAAGTTGTGACACTTACCGGTTTGCACTTTTTTTTAATGAAATCGATCCAGTACGTAATATTGAATCTGTTTAGCTGGCACTTTCAGTCAACGCCTTTATCCTGACCCAAGCGTCTCCTAAAACTATGGCAACTAAACTCGGAGTATACGTAGAACGTAAAAATGACTGACGCAAGACCAACCAGAGGGTGGAGAATTCAACAGCGGTGTTGCAGTGTGCAGTGACAGGACGATTATTTATTGTTGAGATTGTGGGCTTCTTTGTTTGCTCGTTTTTGTATCGTTTTAAAACTGCGTATACATTAATTGACAGAGTGTCCCGCGGGTTGTTAAAAACACAGCGCCGGTGTAAAACAGCTGTAATTGTTTCTATTTGATTTTAATAGACATGCTCGTTGTGTGTTTCACAGGCGTGGGATTATGGGAATACTGCTGTGGGTCATGCACGTCTCCTGTCGGAGTCGTGCAGATCCTGACGCAGAGGTAAATCGCGGTAATCCACATGCTTTTTTTTTTTTGCGGGGATTAACTTTTTTTTTTTTTAACGAATGGAGTCTGCATTAAAACTGCCAGGTGCCAGTGCCAAGGTGAATCCTCGAACCGATTTAACCCACTCTGTCTGCTTCTCGCTGAGAATACCCGATGCAGGCACGCTCACGCCTAAACCTGCAGAAATGCATATATTATTTCCTTCGTGACATTGTAGTGCAGAATTGGCAAGAAGATTAATTCTGAAAGTAACTCCTTACATGTACCTGCAAACCTTCCTTGTATTTTGCTTTACTAAACCCTCATTTTAGGAGTTGTGTGTACATGGTTAAGAATACAGTAAATAACCATGGAAAAAGCTAACCTTTGGTATATATATATATATAATGTGTGTATATGTATATAGCTTGGGGTTAATCACAGTATGTTTTTTTTTTATTGGGGGTGTGGGAGCGGGGTCAGGTTTTGCATTAAACTGAAGCGATCTATCAATTTTGTTTGACCAAATGAAAATATGTGAAACGCCACAGCTAAAATATGAACAAAACAATAACGGGGTTTATTTGCCTAGAGGGCGAAATTTGGCAATGTCCCCCTCCCCCAAGGCTTTAACTGAAGCACGCAATGAAGTGATGCATGATGTGAATCGGGAACCAGGGAGTGGGTTTGGGTAACGTGCAAGCAACAGCATGAATCACGTCACTGCACGAATGTAGCTCAGACAGCCCTGGAACCGAAACGACGTGCACAAAGGGTTCACTCAACTTTCGCTTTTACGAGCAGCCGCTAAACACGCACAGACAGGAGCTTTCTGCATTTTTTTGATTATGAATGATTATTGATCCTGGATTCGATTGTGTAATGTTTTTGAAGAAATAAAAAAAGCATCGTTTTAGGGGTATACATTACTGTACAATACAAATACATATTTTCTAGGTTCAAGTGCCTTGAACAGAAACGATCAGTAGATGTTTACCAAAATGTGTATTGATAATGTATTTTTGCATAAATTATCTTAAATTGTATTTGTTAAAACGTAGTTGGTGGACAAGCCATTTCTATCCCCGCCACACACCAATTAGGATAATTGTTGTACAATACAGCCAGCAGACAATTCAACAAAACGCGTATTTGAATTACACAGTGGTTGTTTTCTATTCTGTAACTCAGATTGTATATCTATGGCAAACAACTTCCATGAGTATAGTTTTTGAGCATCGTGAATTGGTACTTAATTGTTAAAGTTTAATATTTATTACATTGCTCATTTAACATTGTCGTTTTAAATACAGCTTATTATATATATATATATATATATATATATATATATATATATATATATATATATATATATATATATATATATATATATATATATGAGAATATGAACAATAGGAATAAAGTATTAAAATAGTTCATGCTTCGTGTATGTGTTGAACATGTAAATTATATAGCCCAGTACTCTAGTGTATTTATAAGTTGTACCTCTGGTCATAAACACCAAAAATAACGCCAAACCCTGCACGTAATGTGGATAGTCTAGCCTTCCGTGTCTAGCGCCTCTCAAACTAACCAATCAAAGCTGATACTGAGAGGCAGATATCTCGGGCATTACCCTTTCGATGTAGTAAATGGCAATAGCGTGACTGCTTTAGAAAAGGGAAGCCGGTCAGACACCTGGCGCAATGCTGCCGCTAGGAAATGTCATTACGTTCAACAGGCACGAACGGTCAATCACGCACATGAGGTGGTGCCTACGAAATGCACACACGCAAATGTGGTATTACAAAAGAACATATTTGCGAATTAGCAAAAACCTCAGAATGTAAGCAACATATTCTGGTGTCAATGAACTGTTGTCAAAGATGTGTAAATTGTATTTTGGATCAGATTGTGTTAATCTCTCTTGAGTTTAATGTGATGAAGACGCCTCACAATTTTGCCTTTAGTCTGAACCTTTTTTTTTTTTTCCTTAAGTAACCAAAATAAATGCAACTGGGGTACTTTGATCGTGTAAGTGCACATTACTGCTTTTATAATGTGTGTGTGTGTGTGTGTGTGTGTGTGTGTGTGTGTGTGCGCGCACACGTTACCGCCTCATAACTCGCACGCCACGGCTCTGTGCTTCGCATTTGGTTTCTGAATGTCGTGACAGTTTTCTGCAAGATCAATTTTAAAGAACCTCAATGTGACTGTTAATCGAGTCAGTCACGCAGCAGCGAAGCAGGGGAGGGAATGCAGATCAGCAATATTAAACGGTTTACTCTACGTGTATAATCAGTTCAAACCAAGGCTGGGACTGTAAATTAAGAAGGAAAGACAGAAACAGGGTGGGGATCAAACAGATGATCCGTGCGCTCTTTTGAAACTGAAATCGCTTGAGTGTGTATACAGTACCAGATGTGTGGCGTGGGCCGACAATTAGTTGTGCTTTATTTTTTTAAACATCATTATTTTAATTAAAGAGAAAAACGACATGGCTTCATTTGTGCCATCAATGAATTATTTTGGTTTGGAATTATACAAGATGTTTAAAATAGCATATCCTTTCAAGCTATATAGTGACATTTACTGAATCTGAAAACAAAACAGTGCCAGAATGAAGCTGCCTTTTAGTGACTGCTTGCTTATACTATAGCTTCAAAAGTCTGATCTCCCTCTTAAAGCAACCTGATGTGTGTTCAAATGGTATCTCTTGTTTCATCACTCTGGACAGTGTGGTGTGTTTACTTTTATCTACCTATATAATGAACAAGCAACCTGGCAGACCTTATATATATATATATATATATATATATATATATATATACTTGATTATATACTGAAACTTGGTGCTTGATTAAAAGTGAAATGAAGTCTCTGCATCCTATATAAGTTATGCCTCTCTATTGGTAGTCAGTTTCCCTCATGTTGAAACTATGCAAAGGTTGATAGCAGGTACTTGGTTGGCAGGTGCTTCCATGCCAAATGCTTCACAAATGACCAGTGTTTCAGAAAGAACACCTTACAGACTGATCACATTGAATCATCCTGATATCCTTGACAGTTTTAGATGGAGAGTGCTTGATAACTATTTAGTGCACTCATTTAGATCAGTCACTTCTGTGGAGCTGATAGTTTTTAATTGCATGAGTTACTAGAAGGCTTGGTCAGGAACTATGCTCTGGTTCACACTTGCACGGAGAAGAGTGCTCTCTTTGTATGTAAACTCTGTTATTAAGTGTTATCCTGCAATTAGTCAAGCATGAACATATGATTTCATTAACTGTGAAACTCGACTCGAATGCTTAGCATTATCAGTCTTCCAGACCTCGTTTCTGGCATTCCCTTAGAAATGGCTACCCAACCTGAAATCTGATTGATGTTGTGATCTCTCTGTTAGGGGGTTCAGTATTGCCTGGGTTACGATGCATAATAATAACACTATACCTCAGTCCTCAGGCTCTTCCTACTTCCAGTGGACCATTTAGTATAGAGGGTGGCTATTACCATTCCTTACAAACACAGTGAAACAAAGCAGCTTCGGTTTCTTATACAGGCTGCAGTGCAGTGACCTACATAGCAACCTTCCAGAATTTCTGATTCAGTATTAATATGGAATTGATTTAAAAAAGAAAAAAAAAAAACTTTTTAGACTGCTAATAGAGTCATTTTGCCACAGATACATGCTGAGGGAAAACAGTGGTTCCTTTTAATTCTTTCATTTGTAGGAACTGAAATAGTTTATTAAAACCATTGATAAAGCCCGGCCACATGCAATCACTCACCAAAATTATAGGTCTACCAATATAACCCTCAAGTAAAGTGTTATGAGCTGTGTACTGGTTAAAAATGGTATTGACAAAACCTTATAAAGGAATAAAGGAATAACGTATATATATATATATATATATATATATATATATATATATATATATATATATATATATATATATATAAAATAATCTGAAATTGTCTTTCATATTATTGCAGAAGCATGGAATCAATGAGATTGCTACTTCTCCAATATAAATTCAATTTGTTTATTTTTTTCATTTAGAAAACTACTAAAGATAAAGCTTTGGTGGTCTAGAACACATTTGCTGTTATTGTTACTGTTCGTATGAAGACGTATAATATAAATAAATACCCAAGTCTATTGTCATTGTGTTTCTGTTCTTGGACCTTGTCCCTTAAAGGCTGGAGCAGAACAGACCACCCTCCTTTTCAATTTCAATTTGTTTTATTAGGCAACAATCCAAATAATTTTAATCAGATTTGGTGTCCAATGCACTTTGTGGATTATATACAGTTGGACCACTCTGCTGTAGAGATACTGTTGTATAAAGATGCTTGGCTCAAATAACAGCGGTCACTATATGAATGGGAAACATTTCCCAAAAATCATGTGTAATATTGGTAAAAATTGCATGATTGAGCCTGTAGCCTACAACTGGAACATTAATATTATACAATATTATACAGCTTTGCAAAAGATTGTTACTGGTATCAACTTCTCACGCTGTTTTCTGATACAACACTGTAAAGGGATTTTTTTTTTTTAATTATGCCCATGAGAGAATGTGTTTTTCCATTTCCAAACAGTTTTTATACAGTGAGTTGGATGGATGTTCTTTTCTAGCTAGACCACAATGGGTTAAAATATAACAATGCTGTGGAATATGATATTTGGCAGGACTAATAGACCCATATGGAGTTTGGCTTACCTTTTCAAAGAAGTGTGTTTTTTAATGTCTCATCTGAAAGTCTAAAACTTGTTTGGGGAGCAGGTGAAACTGTGCAGGCACAGAACATAACACAGGTGTGGGAAATGCTGGCACTGGGCATGTCTAAATTGCCCCAGTAAATGTCTTACTGTGGAGCACAAGATTTATTGTAGGTTGGCTTCACTTTCTTTAATGGGCACTTATAGACGAGTCAAGTGCTAGACTTGCAAGCATTAAGGATTGTTTTTAAGCCAATATTCTTTGTGATATAGAAACCTTTCGCACATTATTTATTTATTTTTACTAAAATATTTTTTATACTTCTGGCCAGTTTTTAGGTTAAAAAACAAACACACACACACACACATGAAAAAACTTGAAGACCGTTAAAAAATCCAATTTTTTGTGGTTGTGTGTGTGCCATATATATATATATCAATATATATATATTTTATATATATATATATATATATATATATATATATATATATATATATATATATATTTCAGAATTTGCTTCTTTTTTTTCAAATATATTTATTCTTAGTATTGTTCTGCAGTGTTGCATCTTGCCAACTCATATTACAAGATATTAAAAAAAAATGCCTGTCTTTTTGTTATTTCAGAATTTGCTTCTTTTTTTTCACTTTAGTGGTTTCTAAACCAGGGCCAGAAGTCTAATTTAATACCAATATAACACTTATCTCATCAGAAATCCTCGGATCAGAAATGCTATCGAGCAAACCAATTTCCTGCTGTGCCACCACATATCTCGAGCTGAGCTGAAGAAATATTGGAGTCACATAACAGGGTCACAGAAAATCTCTCTATCCATTATCTTGAGTTCAAGACTCAATACCTTGTGCAAGGAGGGACAGAAAAACATTAATTTTAGCTTGGCTTTCTATTACACTGTTCTTATTACTTACAAGTTTTGCCCCTACTCTGTGTCTCTAAACCACAAGCTGGGCTGTTCTTTAAAAATCATTTTTCCTGTCTAATTGTAATAACAAAATGTAATTCATTATTTTATCCTCCCTCTCTCCCCCTCTCTTCTCTCTCTCTCTCTCTCTCTCTCTCTCTCTCTCTCTCTCTCTCTCTCTCTCTGAAGTTATTCCCGCTCCCATTTGGCACAATGGTATCCTCCCATGCTTTATGATTGAGTAGTCCGACACATGACAGACCACACGATGGCATGCCTTCTTTATGAAAGTCACACAAAACTGCTGTGTAGACACAATGTGGAAAAGGGGCTTGACTACACTGGCAGGGATTACAATTATAGTGTAACGCTCTTGTCCTTAAGGAGGTGACACATAACATAAACCAAATGTGACAAAGATGATGTCTTTGGAAATTGTATCATAACATAATTTGTAATTTTCTATTAATTGTTCAGTGTTTCTTTAAACCATAATACAGATCACATCACCGTAATGAAAAGTGTGGGTGTCATTTTCAGGTCAAATGTATCTATCAGGGAGTTACACTTATTTTGCCAAAATTAATATAATAATATATCTCAATTATAGCTAAGTGCACCATTAGCCAAAACCAGCATGACCACAACCCCCACACATTGCTTGGGAAATCATGTGACTCTGGGTAACAAACAGCATGTGTGTGTGGAGAACTCTTTCTGTAAAAGGCTGTTAATGGGGCGCATCTTCGGAAGCTTGGGATGATGCAAAACAGGCCCTAAGGGCGGTCACCATGGAAAAATAAGAAAAAACAAACAACACTACTGTATGCTATCGACTACCTAATAGTTACAGATGGATTTATAACATTACACAAACAGGAAGACTGACTGATATTATGCATGTGCATGAGTGTGACAGATTAGATGGTGTTTAATACAGGTGTTTGTGCAATTGAGAGAGGGGCTTTATTGTTTATGTGCCTGTTTGATTCATTTACCTTAGCTTTGTATCTACTCTGTCTGTATATCATAAGCCAACATAATTATTTAAAAAAACTTTGCAAACCTTTTAGCAGGAATGTAGTTAATTAGTATGTTGGTTTGTACATTTACATTTCATGAAGTCTTCTGTCCCACTTTGGATCAAACTCCAAGCTTTATTCTGGCATAGTATATGCAAAAAGATTGTTTCTCATATTCTATAAACCACAGGCATGTCTAGGTAGTGTACAGCTTCCAAAGATAACTACCTCTTGTCATTTTTTGTAGGTCATTTTAGTTACTACAGAATGCCTGTTGGTGACACCATATGCATGTTTAGCCCCACCAAAGCAATCATATTATTCACAAGATTATGTCGACCATGTCAGCCTGAGGTACTGCCATCACAAGCTATAGTGCTGAACACAGAAAGAGAATGGGCTAATAAAAAAAGATCAGTTAAGCAGGCCAACAGCCACCCTCAGGATATTCGACTGGAATTCTACTATTCCCCCACTAGGCTGTTTCTGCCTCTAGGAGCATATTTTACACTGTAGCAAGGAAAAGCGAAGTGGACCGTCTCAGTTTTCATCACAATCCAAAGTACATTTATTCAGGAGGTAAGGTGCTGCAAGCAAACTTAGTTTTCCATGAACAGATGTGTGTGAGAACCTGTCATGGATGTACAAGGGAAATGACTCAAAAGATAATGAGTGTGAAGAGCCACTCCTGTTTCACAGCTCTTTTTAATGGTTGGGCAAGACAGTGGGGTGAGTGAAGCAGCACTACCCTTATCATACATTCCTGTGGGATTAACCTCCCTTTGCTTTTCTCCACCTCAACAGTGCTTTGCCATGGCTCATTCAGTGAAGCACGTACACATGCCTGTTCTTGGGCCTGTTCTTGGGCCTTCTCCAGGCAACTGCTTTGGATCACTTCAAACAGGAAATTGATGCCAGAGGGCAAACATTCATTCCTCAATCCCAGCATACAACACTTCTAGATATACTGCGGTGAGACACACTTCCTGGAGCTTTGCTGCTGTTTATGCGTTTCTCTATTCATCTATATCAACTCCATATTATGTAATTAAAAACAGAGCATGATTTTTAACACACACAATATGCACCGTCCTGCGGATGAGATGTTAAATCAATGTCCTATTGTAAGTGACTCTGCATATAATGCACAGTTCACAGCCTACCTCTGTAAAGCACTTTGTGATGATGGTCCACTATGAAAGGCGCTATGTAAAAATAAAAAATATTATAATATATTTTGTTACAGTGCCTGAGAACCGATTATGTATTCTTATGGAAAAGCTTAGTAATTTGGGACTGAATGTATTTTTTGAAATTTCAACAAGGCTTTGTTTATTAAAGAAAAATAAAATAATAATTTAGCAGTTTCCTGGGGTTATGCTATGCACTTACCATAGATTTCTTTCCTCGCTGTGTTTTCTTTAAGATGCTTTACTATACAGTACATTGCTTTTACTATGGGAAACTTTTATAAGAGTTGTTTCAATGGAAACCTGTTAACATCTAGTGAGAGACGAGCTACTCGAGCAGTCATCCAGTGACAAGAATACACCATGGAATCTAAATCTCTAGAACCCCCCCCTTCCCCAGACGTCCGTGAGAAACCCCTCTTAAAGGTAAAATCTGAATTTCAACCCAGTTGCCACTGCAGGTCATATTCATCTGGCTTCTTTTAAAGGTTACCCAAAGTTCATAATACAATCCTGCCCATATTTGGTTGCTTCGACTCCTTAAAGGCTTATGTTGACTTTGAATTGATGGAAACCAAGCAGGAATGTTCATTGGTTGCAGCTGGTCGCCATTATACGATATGGGCTTGTGGAACACAGGATTGGGCTTCATTGTTAGTCCAGCATCTGGATAGGCAGAATGGAGGCAAATACACTCTATGCCTCTATAACTATTTCAACCTTTTAGTTATTAAAGGAGAGGCTTTAAACTATAATGCAGGTCTCTCCGAATCTCCCAGTGAGTCTGTATGATTAATTCAATGATCCAATGTACTGAATTATTAAGTGGTAAGATTACCAAGCAATCTATATCAAGCAATGACCCCAGTACACCACAGAGCTCTGAACCTTCGAAGTCCTTCACTAAAAGGTTATTGGTAGTTCTGGAGTGTAAGAGACAATTAATTATTTAGCTGAACCCATATTGAATTCACACCTGTGATGCTCAATATTCCTAATTTTCTATTGTACTATCTACTGTAGCATCCTACACTCAAATGTGTCTGCCCTATGCATAGTAACTATATAGATTAACTGCCAGCTGGTCAATGCTGGCACTAAGCCTTTAGCAATCCATTATTAACATAGATAATATACTGTACTAATCAGCCCTTTTAATACTGAAAACATCCTTTGGAGGAACTGGATTTATAAAAACCTTCAACTGGTAAAATGATCATTATATAGTGATATCAGCCTCCTGGTAGAATGGTCATTGCCTGCAGTGAGTTGAGCATCCTAAATTATACTGCAAGAGAGTCACTTACACCGATACTGCCACAAATGGGTTCATCCAGTGTCCACACTGGCTGTACTGGCTGATTCAGCATGCCTCTCCTGATTTTCATACCCGCCATCATTTTTATTGTGGAGCAACATTGTATATGTGTGTGCTTAAAGATCACTTTAAAAGATCATTTGAGCTTTCTTTGTGACCTTGATAAATTCATGTTGTTTGTTCCTGTTACAAACAAACCATGTCAGTCTACCTTGGGATGGACCTGGTAACAAATAAATAATCTCATCCCACCTTCCAAAATATTTAAACTAATTAATACGGGCAACATCCTTATAGCTGCCATCATCTGTAACATTAAACAAACTGTTGGACACATGGTTCTTAGATTCTAAATTAGACTTCACACATATAAATAAAATGGAACAAGTTAGCAGTGGCCATATTGTCTGTTTGCCAGCCTTTATATACAATTAGCACCAAGTAGGACTGAATCTGTACTAATCAGTTATTTCACTAAACAAGCACACCATATTAAACTTAAACGAGCAACCAGCGTGCAGTGCACATTAGGGTCTGTTTGCCCTAACATTGGCCTGATTTTATGATAAATGTTTATTTTCCACAGGGAAGTGTGATCCAAGGTCTTCAAGGCCTGTGTATTTTGGTTCCCTTTGAGGCTTGGTCCTCAGAGTGTATGGAATTGGCTTTGTACTGAAAAATACTAATTACTGGTATGTTTACTTCAGCTTGTGATGGCAATTTAAAATAACATTGGACTATTGATTTCATGCTCTATACATTTGTATCCTGAGCCAATAGGCAAGGTAACAAGTCAAGGGTGCCCTGCAGACAACCTATCTTATCGAAGCCAGCAGGCGCAGAGTCTCAAATGATAACAACAGCACAGTGTACATCAAATGGGGGGTGGGGAGGGGGGATCTTGTTTTGATGAACCCTCTACTGCTTCCTGTTGACATGGCTTGAGATTTCTGTTTTAAAAGCAGGTGAAACTGATTGTGGAGCGGTTTCCATGGCCGCTGGCGGCCTCTGTATTCTGTTTGCTTTTGTTTGTTAACAATGATAAGCGCTAATATCATTGGCTGTAGATGCTGTAATATCATTGGCTCGCACATGCTGTATTGTTAATATTCACCTACATGTGACACTCCGGTTCCAGAGAAGCAGCGTTTTTGTTACTGTGAAATGCTAATCTATTTTAATGTATTCAATTAGACAAAAAATGCATTGTCTGTGCCTAAATGGAAATTAGTGTGAAACTGTTTTCTGACGCTCGTCGTGCTTTTCAGAACTACTTGTACATCAGTGTTCTAAACTTCAATATCACACATTTAAATAAACTTTTAATTAAGACAATTTTTGTTTTTTTAAATGGAACATTTACTAACATAAATAAGCATTTTTTTTTTAATATAAACAAAAAGGCACATATTTCAAATAAACAATAACATATTTACAATTCTCACAAATCTGACTGAAAAAAGTCAAATATCACAACACCATTGGTCTTTGAACATGCCATTAATGTCTTCAATAAAACTATGCACAAACTTGGAAAGTTCTAAACCTTAAAAAATGCAGCTGCTATGAAACAGTATTGTCAACAGCTCAATTTTTACTTTGTCTAGCAGTGAAAGCATAATTGCTCACCCATATAGAGCTGTGAGACCACACTGCCTTTTTTAATGTCCAAAGCTTGATATACAGAAATAGGTCTGGTACATCTGATTCATAGTAACCCTGTCTCAGAAACTTTATGGTCCACTGGCTTTTCTTCAGCAGGGTTTAGCAACAAAACAGACTAAATGGAGACAGTAGTGGAAACTTCTTCATACTGTATAATGAAATAAGGGTAGCTCTGGTCATCGTTGAAAATGACAAAGATTTGAGGGTCTATCCAGTTGTCAACGCAAGAGTCGAACAAGTCACTGGATGGGTCATTGGCGTTCAAAGGCGGTGGCCTCCTCATGGCGGCGTTGCCCACTACGAATTTCCCTGTGAGCACCTTGGCTAGAAACATATAGTGAACTCCCTTTGGAGACCGTTTTGAGAAGTTGTGCGAGTAGACGGCCTTTCTGGCAAAGTAGCTTCCCTGTCCAAACATGGTGGCGTGTTTCCCGCTGACCCGCGGGTCGAAGTTGTGTTTGCAGATCCCTTCGATGACGTCCTGGGAGGTCCCGTGGAACAGGTGTCTTTCGTTTATCACGCAGTCCATTTCGCTCATTTTTCTAGACATGTACTCCTTCTTCCTGTAAACACACAAAAAAAATAAAAAAATATAATATATAGCATTTTGAACTCCACTGGTACAACACTGGGTGTTCCATCTAAGCCTATAAAAGCTTCCATGCGGCATAGTCACACTGCACTATAACGGCAGTTGACTGCTCTGTTCTGTTAATGCTTTGGACCTCTATGAACAAAGCAAAGACTTACAAAGAAGCCTGACTCATGGGCGGGAACTGCTAACATTTCTATTGATTTCAGGAGACAGAGGGACAGAGGGAGAGAGGGAGGGAGAGAGGAAGGGATGTTTTAATTCAACAAATGCCTTCCGTTCCTCAGCATGTTTACTTTGCACTTTGTAAAGCCTGTCAAATTCCAAAACAAAGTGCTTCATTTTTTTGTTAAATAAACCCTTCTAATTCTCTGAAATGGGCTCTCATTAACACTTCGCACCAAACCCATTTCTGTTTGATTCCAAAATATTAAAAGCACATGCCAACCAAAATATTTTTTATTCATTTTTTATTAACCAGGACAGGTTGCGGTCACTCTCAAGATCTAGTTCCTCTCCTTGTGGCTTTTTTTTTTTTTTTTCTTAAACCATTGAAAAGGGCCTCTGTTCCTTAGAACAAGTGCTATTAAATGCTTCCCGCATTCTGTTAGGAACTTCAGCTGCTACTGTGTTCTAATGGGCACTGAGATACAAATGATGCTGCAAGCCTCTTGGCTGATCTATTTCTGACAGGTTAATCTGCTATTTATTAAACTCATAACAGCCTTTGGAAGATCTAGTGGTGTGCAAGTGGGTGCCATTAACGTCAAGCGTTCAGCTGAAACACTGCCCACCTTTAACAGACCAAAAGACAGGTCAGCACGCTGGAAGTGCTCCTGTTCTCAGAACTGCAATACACTGTACACTTCCTTTTGTACCTCAGACTATGTAGACTAACTGTACTCAACTGGTAGCAGGCTTTGAGTCTCAACTGATCTTCTAGAGAAATTAGACACAGTACCATCCACACAGTAAGTGCAGGGTTTATGGCATTTCCTCCACCTGTACATACACATCAGTATTTCAAACTAACACACATACGTAAAAATCCAAATCAGGAAGGTGATTACTGAGAATTTTAGTTGATGTTTAAATTGCTTTTTCGAAAGAAAGAGGATTTTTATTTTGAATATGCCGTAAACGAGAAAGGCTGTTGGCCCATGGACACTGTTCCTTTGCAAGCACACCATTGGCTCCAGGGCAGTATCTAATTTTATTCTGAATGACCCCAGTGTTGTTACACCTGGAAAACTATTCCATGCATGTAGTACTCCTGGGTAAAAAGTGCTTCCTGCTCTCCATTTTCATCTTCACTTTACTCAGTTTCCAACTGAGGTCTTTAGTCATATTCTCTGCCAAATCTGAAATAGTAGTTAACCTTATGAATACAAATTAAGATTACCCTACCTTTTATACTTTTCCCAAAGGAAAGGATTCTGCACCCTTGTGATCTTCATTATCTTAAATTTAGTCTCAGATATAGTCTTGTGGAAGAGACTATAGACAGTTCTGTAGCTTTTGTCTTCCTTAGACACAGGCACTTGCATAAAATCCTGAAAGGAATCCATTGAAATCCAAGTTTCGGGATACATCTTCAGAGAGGTAGAGGCTGTTGGAGACAGGGGTTCAGAGGAAGCTGTTCCGCTTGGTGGAGATATAGGTAAAGAGAGGCCACTAAGCGTTCTAGAAAAAAAAACAAAAAACAAAAACACACAACTGACATTTCATGACATATTTTAAATGCAGTACTCTTTCAATCAACAAGCACTGTTTGTAGCAACATAGATCCTCCATCACGCCTGGAAGCACAACATTAGATCATCATGTCTCATGACATATTACACATGCACTGCAGGTACACGTAAAAGAATAAGTGTGACATACAGTAGACATGGATGCAGTGGTTCTTCCACATACACCCAGATTCTGTTACACTCAATTACTTGTGGTAAGAGAACGCTGTAACCAACTTGCATAAAACTGATAAGCAGTTCTCTAAATACAAGTCGCATATTTACAACAGCTCCCATCTGCAGAACAAAAAACCCATCCAGTCCTTTATAAATGATGAGTTGAGGAGTGTACCCCTGGTTGAAATCGGTTTAATTGTAGCAATATGCCAAGCTGTCAGTTAAACTAATGACTTCCATCCTTTGGTACGGCACAATATGTTTCTAACCACTGGTTTTTGACAATAATGTTTCCAGCTGTGCTGCTGAGATCACAGAGATGGCATCCTTACTAGTTTGATTCAAAGCACAGGAGCCACATGGCGCTTCACTCATTTGGGCTTTGATGGATATGCAAGTCTTTCTGACCCTAAACTTTAAGCAACAGCACCACTGAAAGCAGACACCCCTCTTTAGTCCTTCTTAGCTTTCAAAAGAGAAGCTGAAGCCGAAACAAGCATTCGGATGTCCGGTAATACAAAGAGGTACAGAGGCCAATTCACCAGCAATTAGTGAAGCCTCAGGAGGCTATGTCCTTACAAACCCTGCAGGACAAAGTCGCCATGTAACATGATCAAACTAGCCCAAAACAACACATTTAAATAGGCAGCTGTTTTAAAATCATTACCAGGTATTTAAAAAAAATATCACAGCAGGCCTTGTAATGGCATTACCTTGCATTGCAGAAAGACACAATAATACAGACAATCACTGCAAAATTGTATTTTCCGCCTTTTCTGTGAAAATCAGTAAGCAGGACCAGCCTGTGTATTATGGCCACAGCGTAATGCCGACAGGAACCTTTGGGGGCTTCAGGATATACTGGAGCTAATTCTTCAGTTAGCTTGTCATATAAACAGCGTTAACATATGGTAATCATTTTCATCGTTGAAGGAACCGACGGTGAAAGAGAACAACCACATTCTGGCTTCCTTGCGTCTTTAGAACATGTAATCATGGGGTTGATCTGACTATGTATCTATATTATTGATTTTTTTTAAATGTGTGTGTGTGTGTGTGTATATACAATGCAGAACCTAATTCTAGAAAAGTCTAGAAAATACTGGATTGTAGGTGAACATTCTTAGTATAAAAGGGTTATCTATAGGATGATTGCTATCATTACCAATAAGACAATATGGGAAAAATTAAAGAGCTATCAGAAGACCTTAGGCAGAAAATGATTTATTATCATACAGCTGGAGAATGATACAAAAAGATTTCCAAGCATTTGAGTATCCCAATTTCAACTATTGTTTCTATTATCAAGAAGTATAAGACTCATGGTACTGTCACAACGCTCCCTCGGTCTGGAAGAAAGAAGGTTCTTTCACCAAGAACAAGTAGAAGAATTGTGAGGAAGGTCAATAACAATCTGAGATTGACTGCCAAAGATATTCAAAGTGAACTGGCTGCAAGTGGGACTGGGGTTTCCATTTCAACCACAGGTCAAGCATTGCATGGCGAAGGTCTCAATGGTCGCTGGCCGAGTTAAAAAACCACTCTTAAGAAAACGTCACAAGGACAATCGCTTAAAGTTTGCAAAACGGCATTTGAATGATGGCTACGAGTTCTAGTCAAAGGTTTTGCCGAGCTATTTGGCCATCCTGATAGTCCTTACATTTGGACAAAGTCGTAAAAGGCGTAAAAAGAAAAGAACACCATGTCAAGCATGGAGGTGGTAATATCTTTCTATGGGGCTGTTTTTCCTCTAATGTCACAGGAAATTTAGTTCCAATACATGGTAAAATGGATTTCATAGCATACCAAAAGATATTGGCCAATCAGCTGAAACCCTTGCTACAAAACTTGGTTTAAAGCGCAGTTGGACGTTCCAGCACAAAAACGATCTAAAGCACAGATCAAAATCTACTTCAGAATGGTTAAAAAAGAATAAAATCAAGGTTCTGGAATGGCCTGGTCAAAGTCCCGATCTAAATCCGATTGAGAATCTTTGGTATGAATTGAAGGCTGTGCTCAAGAGAAGCCCATGGAATTTGAATGAACTGGAACAATTTGGTGTTAAGAATCATGCCAAAAGCTCATTGTCAAATATCCTAATCGTTTAAAAGAGGTTATTATTGCTAAAGGTGCCTTAACTAGCTATTAATTTCATTTTCCTACTCAGGGTATGAATACACTTGAATTAGAGTTTTGCTGAAATAAATAATTGTACACATCCATTTCTTGTAACTTTTTCATTACCCACAAAAGCAAAACTGCTACTAAAGATTTCTTAATTATTTGTTTGACAAATTTCTAGAAATTATAAATTTCCATTGGGGTATGTAAACCTTTGACTACAACTGTAATATAAATATCAAATTTACAACAAAATAATGGGCAGTTCCAGTGGTTTACTTACTGTAAGTAAGGCATCAGCATGACCGTGGAGAGGAACAGGGGTCTTTTCTTGATCTGTCTTCTGAAACCAAAGATAGCATTCTGCTGGAACCCTTCCCTGATGTTCAGGATGTACTGATTTTGCAAAGTCACAAACCGCACTTCCTTTAACCCCCTGCAGGTAGCTTCTTCTATCAATCGAACAACTGGCTGTTGAGAGAAAAAAAAAAAAAAAAAAAAGCTTTATCTTTTTATCTTAACAGAGATATGATGAACCAAGGTACAGTACATATACTGTATAGGCATCTGTAGTATGTCTTTGGTACTGTACAGTAATGCACAACAGAGCCACCCTCACTTCTAACAGCATCACAGCAGGGTGAAGCACAGGTCTAGAATTCCAAGCTTTCTGCCCTGTATCTGAGCTTAAACCAAAGAGCTATCCATGCATATCATATGAAGAAAACACGTTCACTCACTGTAGTCATTTTTTGTATTTATTTTTAAATCCTGACATCTACTTTTTATTATCACAATTACCAATTATCCCCTTGATCCTGATCGTTACAGCACACATTACAGACAGTTCTTTTCTTATGCTGTTCAAGCAAAATGAATCTGACGTTTAATTCAACAAGAGCTTCGTTATTTCAATCAGTATTTTGTTTTCTGTTCCTATATTAGATCTGCACTTTGCTTTTAGCTAAATTCACTCAGCCCAGTGAAATGCTGTCTGTACAAAGTTTGACTTTCTAATATTCTAAGTAGTAGTTTACCTCAGAGTACTCTCTCCAGCCAAAGTTGTCCCTGCAGTAGTACTTCCACACAGTGTGGTAGTTGGAGTTTAGGTTTGTGCTGGGAGGAGTAGACAATCTCCGCACCAGGTCATATTCTACATCGGCAACCCTCATGAGGCTGAAATCCAGTGCAAAAACACGTCCCCTGAAACAGAAGGAAAGAAGGATCGGTTTAAAAAAAAAAAAAATAATGCAAGGACATTATTGTCCACCCATTACCTATTACTATTATTTTATTTATTGTTTCTAAAGTCCATGATATGTGAAAGGTTGTAAAAAGGGTATTATTTTCTAACACTGTGGACAAAACACTTGACAGGATTTGTAGCCCTGTTTTACAGTAGGCCCTTAAAAAGATATCACTGTGTTTGAGAAAGGGCTGAATTAATCAGGGAAGCACTTAATGTATTTTAGAGCGAAAACACCAGCAATAAACCTGTTCAAACAAGTCAGTAATGACAAAAATGTGTCCAAAAGAATATGATATGAAATTAAGGTGTGGATTCAAATCAGAAACATGATCTCCTATGATCAGTTCATTTTTCTGTTTTACTGTGCTAACTAATTAAGGATTCAGTCACCCCAAACCCATCTCTGCATTGGCAAGATGTCTTGTATTCTAGTAGCCCTTTATATATAGGCTTAGATAGATAGAGATAGAGTCTGGTTCAATGCCGCATTGAACAGAGAAATAATGCAGGTGCTGCACGTTTTTTTTTTAAATTTAAATCTACCCCTAAGTGGGTGTATCAATTCAAACTTACTGTAATGCAAGCAATGAAAGAGACAAGTAATGAGGCATATTCATTTCACCTTGAAGAAAAAAACAAACACTTATCTAATGAGGTACTAGTCATCCAAACATCTAGGATTGCTTTTTACAGTACTTGGCTGAAATCACACGTTCTTTCTGAAAGATTCAAACTGTCTGCCAACGACATTAAATATTACAGCCCAGAACATACTTGGTATAATCAAACGAGAACGCTGTGGAAATAAACACTGAAACACAGTTCAATAAAACGCATGAGCTGGGAAACAAACATTAATTATTAGAGAAGAGAGGATACTTCATTTTATTTATTTATTTATTTATTTATTTTTTTTTTTTTTTTTGCAAACACAGTTGCGCCAGTTAAGAACAAACCAAGCTCACATGCTATTCCAGAACAAACTGTTATTCGCCAACAGTCACAGGCTTCAGTGTGCCTAAAGTGAGGACAGCATGTAGTCTCCAGTAGCACAGCAAATGCCACAAAATAGTATGAAAGAAGTACGGGTAACATCAAAGTCCTTGCACAGAATTGTTTGGCCTAGAGCAGCAAGTCAGCCAACATAATTCTGCAAGCTGCTTGCACTTTTGAGATAGAATGGGTGAATTAAAAAACATGCATACAGTAAGAGCAACCTTTCCTAACTGTGACTCTATGCATTTGCAAGGGCTTCCTCTTAAAAATCTCAGTTTCTATCACAGTTTCACTTGAGAAATATGCCGAGTAATGAAACAAACTGTTAAATAAAAAGGAACCATAACAGCAAATATCATTTTCATGAGGGCAAGATATTTTCCCCACTAACCCTCACCTGAGAATGGGGCAACTTTGAGGTTGCTCTGGGATAAGTTGGAACACATGTTTAGCAGTTACAGTTCTGACGCACAGTCTGAGATTCAAACTCTGCAGACTTCGCACTAGCAAGTGGAGACCTGTTTAATGCTGTAGAACCAATTTAACAGGCAGACGGGTCTCTGCTGAACTGACTTGAGTTCCTTCTGCGTAGTGCTAAGGTGAGAAAAAGACCCACAGACATATAGAGGGAGTCGCCAGTCGCGCGGCAAAATCTGCTGTTGCGTTTATATATAAAGTACTTACAAGCAAGTGCAAACAAAGGGCCAGCGTGTTTTTCCTTAAATGAATGGAATGATTCTCGCTAGTGCAGGACTAATATTTGAATATATGAGCAAACATGATTGTATTTATCAAAGGAAAAAAGGAACTTGCCAATGCCAGGGGTACTGATAACTGATCTACAATAATTATAATCTTTAATCCCGGTTAAGTAAGTCTCCCCTTTTTGATGGCAACCTACATTTGCCCGATGAGGAAGGCAAAAAGTAGGCAGTGCATGTAAATATCTTCTCATTTACATACTATATCAAAGCTGCTTATGCGGTAAATCTAATCTTTGTAAAAGAAAACAAGTGGATTCAAATATATATTAAGATCAATACATTTTTATCAAATATAAAATAATCTCAATATGCAAGTATTAGAAAGCTACAACTGTGTTACTATACAGTGACTATGGGCATGAAAAAAAAACAAAACAAGCCTTAAACAATATTTCACATTATTAAAAAAATGCAATTTATACAAGCCTTGCTAATCTCCTAGTGTTGTGGTGCTATTGGGTATCCATTAAAGGAGCACTACTCCATTTTATGCTTCAGTTTCACCACATGTCAGTACTTGCATGGTGTGGCCTTTTTAATCCCCTTACTATGACAAAAGCAGGTACTTAAAAAAAAAAAAAAAACAGGTGGAGCAGAAACCAGTAACATCTTCCCAACTGACTTTCTGTAAGTTAGATCATAAAAAAACACAAAACAGCGAGCCATAAAAGAAAACAATACAAAACCCTGAACACCAAATCCACAGGATGAGTGTGTTTCTATACAGCAGACAAAACAGAGCTGTTGCATGTAAACCTACATGTTTATGTTTGCAACTGTAGTTACAGAGCGGTCCAGGGTGTGCAATGTTTACATGCACACAATTGTACGCACTGCTCCAAGAAGCACACAAGTCGGGTGAATTTGCAGGCACGGCAGTACTATCAAGCTGTGACAATGACAGCAAACAGCACCCAGAATGAATCTACTCTAGGTGATCAGTCTCTACTGGGGCTAGCCAAGCTAGTTAGTTAAGAATCTATAAATAACATTCCTGCACTTTAATTAGCTGAGGACAACAGTTTTTCATGTTCATTAGCACTCTGATTGGATCAGCATCAGACTGCGAAACAGACATTTAATATGGTCCTCTGTGACTTATTCAGTCGTGCCTGGTCCTGGAAATGAAAATCTGGAATATCCTTAGTGGGCTGGCTGAGACCCTAAGGCCTTCCACACAAACAAGCATCTCCAAGTTCAAAAGCACCAAGGGGCTAGATTTATTAGCGTTTGCACTTATGTTTGAACATTTTTGTTTTCTACAAAGGGGCCCGTTCTCAAAGCAACTTAGTTCCGTCTGTAATTTACACCTTATTTTTGAAAGGATTAAAACAGCTGCTACTTTTTCTAAAAAAAAAACATAAGGTCTTTTAAGCGTACTCAAGTTTCTTTCTCAATTTTAGAACGTGAACCAACATTAACGTTTTACACTGGTAAGAATTATAGGACTAAAGCTTTCTGAGACGTGACAAGAGGGTTTTATTTGTGGGACGGATTCCTTTGACCTAGATTCTAGAGCGTTTTTTTTTTTTGTTTGCAGTAGACAAGATAGAAACAGGCATTTACAATAAATATATATTATATATATATATATATATATATATATATATATATATATATATATATATATATATATATATATAGTTTTGTTTTGTTTTCCCCTGTGGACTTTATGTAAATAATGCAACAGCATTAGCAAGATAATCTATACAAGACAAAATTTCAATTTCAACAAGACCCATTCCTATAACACCCATTCTAAACCCTGAAAGACCTGAACTGTGTAAAGTTAGAATGCCCTTTGGCACAGAAATTCATCAGGACTAACAGTCACAGCGCTATCAGGTATGGGAACACCACACTGCCAAACAGTGTCTAAAGGGCGCAACTGTAGTATCTGTTTTCCAGTGGCAGAAGTGTTTTGTTACACTGCAGTACTGCAATTATACAACCTAACAGCAAAAGTGCATTTCCCAAGACAAAGAAAATGCTTTTGTGCAGTACCATTTAAATAAAGAATGTTTTTCAATAGACATAACCCTTTAATAAAATAGGTAGGCATGTTCTTCTATTCTTTTCACAGAGTGACAGTACAGGACATAATCATAAATTAGAAGGTGAAAAAGCATATTTAACTAGATTCTGAATAATTATAGCGCTTGTAAGAAAAGTGTTTTTCTACTGGGAGGTTTTTTAATTTTTTTATTTTTATAGCACTGGTTTCTCTCAAGAAATCATTTAAAAAAAAAAATCTATCTGATTTGAAAGACAATGAACAGCACAGGCATCCACAAGCAGCCTGTATGCGACTCGATTTCCTTGGCAATGCCTGCGATTTAATCCGAAACGTCTTCTGCTCCTGTTGGAAGTAGAAAAGAAGCTAAAGACACTCTGCCTTCAAGTCAAGTCAAACATTGCAAATGAAAAAGTACTGTACTGCTGGAAGAAAGCCCAAAACAGGAAATCAAATCCACTGCACTGCACACTTGACCTTTGAAGCAAGAGACTTCACATGTACTGAATATTATGAAGAGAAGCTAATTTACACAATAGGTGTAATCTGACCCTATTAAGAAACAGTCCACAGAAATATAATAATAATAATAACTTTAATTTGATATAGCACCCTTCACACCAAGGTGTCTCAGGGTACTGGCCAATAACATCCAAATAATAATGATTAAAATGATTACCTCTCCAATTACTAGTTCTCCTATTCAGCTGTTATTTCTCTACACTGGTTCCTCAATATTAATCTAATGTGAAAATCATCACTTTTTGACAAATCACTTAATAAGGCAATACAATGGCAATATGCACTGCAGTTAACCGCTTGTGACAGGCTCCAGGACTGTGTAATGTACAGCAGCCTTAATTACACTTTCCAATCACACCCTCTGAGCTTTATCCTAGATAAGCAGAAATGCTTTATAATAGAGATAAGTCAGCTATTTGAGGCCAGTATTTCCATAAGGAACATATATATTGTTGTAACACAAGATCAAGGGCCAGCATGACACAGAACTCAATTCAGCTTCAAAACCCCACTTACCTAAACCCCCATGGTGTCCTGTTGCTATATCAACCTGTCACAGTAATACAAAACTATTTTTTTAACACTGCACAGCTCATTGCCTGGAAAGAATGGAAACTTAGGTTAAGTTCTGCTTTGCACAGTGAACTGATTTTCCTATGCATTAGGTTATGGCAAAGAATAACCAAAAAGGGCGTGTTGAGACTTCTTGTTCTTGTTTTTGTTGGGACTCATCTTGTGCTGTTTCCTCAAAAAATAAAAAAAGAAGTAACATCCTGGAATTACAGGACAATCAGCAATGTTGGTGTTGAAAAAATGTTGAAAAAAAACAACTCATTTGCATGGCAGACAAATGTCTAAATCTAGGAGACCAATGTGCATAATAAAAAAAAAATAAAAGTCTTTACAATTTAAAGGGACCAATGAAAAGGATGCTAACTAGGTATATGACAGTTTAAAATGCTCCAAAAAATACAAAATAGCCTGTTCTTAAAGAAGGACAATGGCACTTAATGGGTTAAAATGAGAACCTTCATTGTAAAACAGAATACATTAGTAAAGAACCAGCAATATGGAAAGACTAAGCTATAGCAGAGACAAAACCTGTTATATACATTGTGGTGAATCCAGCACAGAGAACAGCTTATTCACTTTGAATTCAAACAAGGGTAACAAAGGGGTGCTGCTATAGATTAACCATCAGGCTGCTTAAGTTCAGTGCGCTTAAGATATGAGACCCCCTAAAGGATCTCAATGGTTATTTGGTTGTCTAGCAAAGGGAATCGGGGAACAAATGAAAATGAAAACCTGACATGTCAATATCTCAGTGTAACACCCCACCCCACCTCTTCCTTCTTAGTCATGGCATCTATTCATCCCATGAATAGAGGATTCTATTGGATTTTCCAGCTGCTGGAACTAGGTGTGACCATCAAGTGATTTTTGTCTTCTGAGGTTTCACCAGATGAGTCCAAAATAAGGCTACAGTAATACTGGTTTAGTCAGCAAGCTCTTTGATGAGAATCATGCAGTCAATTTGCAACAACATTCCCCTCTTCCGGTGTATTTGATTCAACCCACAAATATTTGCATACTGTAAACAACCTTTATCACAACACTATGCATTGTATACTTACCACCGCCCCAACCCCCTTTACTCTAGTTACCATGTGATACATACGGTACAGTGTTCAAAGATAACCTTCAAAGCCTGGTTACCATTGCTGCAGTTTTTTTACTTCGCTTTACTCATTGAAGCAAAGAGCTGAACAGACTTTCTTGTTGCAAGATAGGCCTGTAAACCTTGTCCGACCACAAGAGATTAATAGCAGCAGCCAAATAATGTGGTAACCATGTGAACCATGTACTGTAGCAGCTTGTTTGTAAGCCTCCCAGCTAGGCCCCGGCATGCTGTTATCTACATCCTGTTGCTATGGGAACACAACATCCCTCCGGGATACAGGGAGCACTAAGATGAGGAGACAAGGGGTGAACTTCATGTCTGTGTAACATATTATATCAGATGTCAGGGTAACTTAAGCAAAGCCGTGATGTTTCTACATCAGGAGATACTGTGTAAATATTACAGTATTAGCACATAGGGCGAGCCAAGAGAAATCCGAGATCAATTTACTAGTGCAACCAATAGCGGACACATGGAGTTTTACAATCAGAACTTCTGACAGGAGACCAACACACTTTACAAAGGCAAGCAATTATCTCCAGGATTTTAAAGATATAAAACTTTCCAGGTGATATTATGCAGGCACTTTGCCCACTTAAGGAGAGAAAAACATATTGGATGCTGTAATACGCCTTCTTTCAGACTAGAGGCCAACCCACACTTTAATCAAATCTAAAACAGCAAGCCCTGCAAAGGAGTAGCCTTTCATGCATTTCAACTGGAAAGACGTGTCTTAAAATCTGCCTCGGGTGAAATTAGTTTAATGGTCTCATTACCATGGGGGCATTGTCAGCCCATATCACAAAATCTCCACTGCATTTACCATTATTCAGCACTACTGGAAGAGACTGCTTCACAGAGGCAGGATTAAATGTTGTGTGTATATATAATGCATCGTCTCTGATAAAAAAAAAAAAGTTAGCCAATGAAAGCAGTCATACAGTAAAAGGTATGCATTGATTTTTGCTTCTCTACAGCCCAACTACTTTAAAAAGTATCATTTATTTTATACTTCTCAACTGAAGCTCACACATCTTAAAAGTTAACTAGTTTATTACGGAAGTCAGTAACTGTTTGCCATGGCTTTCAAGACATAATTAATATAATTGCACATACTGCACGCTTTTGCTGTGTGGACCAACAGCAAATTGCCACGATATCCAGACTTATGACAAACAGTTATTGCTTCCTGGTACTCTGGATTTGACTACAGAGTTACATTTTAATTTCCAAAGAATCCGATGCGTGACTGTGCCAGTCAAAAGCATGCATTCAATGAAACTGGTTTTTAACAATGGCAGGAACCAAAAGAATGTGCAGCGGGGAAATACTTACTGATATTTAAGCCTGACTTGTTCATTGTCTGGATTACAATAGAGTCTTTCCAATTGTTCCTGCGATTCGTCGGAAACACTTTGCCAAATCGGAGTCCCAGTCTTCCTGATCTGCCAGTGGTAAGGCAGCACCGTATGATGTTCGGGGCAGTCGTTACCATAAACACAGCACCCCTGCAGAAAATCCACGCAGACCGATATCCCATCCCCTTGTTGAGTGTGATACTGCAGCTGGGTCAGTAGTTCAAACACAAGATCCAACGAAGCTTCCTCGCTTTTATCCTGGAAAATCCCGCTTTGCACGAAGCTGTCGTTGTCAGCAAGGCAATTAGCACCCTGCAACGATTCGGAGGGGTACATTCCATTCATCTTGTCATCTTGACACGACGAACTGGCAACACTCGCCACCGCCGTTTCGCTTGCCAGTGGCTGAAAACTGCGCTCATCAGAATCTGTACTAGACTGAATTTGAACCTCTTGTTCGGGTTCCAGAAGTTTAGCGTTCGGGTCAGTTACCTGTGCGGGTTCAGCGCTCGGTGTCAAGCTAGGCACAGCATCCCCTTCTTTTAAGCAAATCTGGTTTATCCTCGTTTGCTTTTGCACAACAGCCTCGCACAAATTTCTTTGGCTTCTAGGCTGGCTCCTGGGTAAAAAGACCCCATCGCCTCCCCCTACAAGTGCATCTGAGCTTAATAAACTGGTAAGGATGGGATCCAAAGCCCGGAGACATTTTGTATCCAACTTCCTCGGAGCGTGTTTCTTTTTTAAATAAGGCTTTACAAGTGGGATTTTTCCAGACAGACCCATCTGTTCGTTGAAGTCTTCACTCGGCATTGTTGTGCAGTTGAGGTTCAATGAAGTGCCTAAAATTGTATCAACACTTTTTGTTTCCGTTTGCAGTAAATGCAAAGTTGCATCCATAACTTAAAAATAAAAAAACCTGTTGAGATGAAGATGGGGGGGGGGGGAGAACAAAAAAAAACATTGTTATAAAACCAATTGACTGCGTGATAAATGGAAAACGTCATGTTGATGGTGATAAGAACACACAGCCACAATTTTTTTTTCAACATGTTTTAGCCCTCAGGCACGTAAGGCACAGGAATCGAACCAACAACACGTCATAACTAATTGAAAACACCTTAAGCAGATTGTGCGCTTCCTGTAAACCGTGACATGATGGGTGTAGATCGTTGCAATGCAACCAAACAGAAAACAAAGGGTTAATTAACTCGTTCTGAGCGAGGTCGAACTGGAAGAAACCCGATCGTGGTCTGTGCTACTTTCACAGCAAAGCAGCCCCTTTCATTGCTAGATCTGACAAGGTACAGATACAATAAGAAGTACCAAAGATCGTGTTCTGTATAATGTGATGTGGCAACTGCATTCTACTTAGAAAATACACCTTTTCGATTTTAAACTGCGGTCGTGGTGAAATGTTTTTTTTTTTTTTTTTTTTTTTTTTTTTTTTTTTTTAAGTCATAAAACCGTATCGTATTGTTCTTTAAGGACATTAAGACATGACACATTTAAAATAAAACAGTTAAACGAAAGATCAACATTACTGGTGAAAGCTGTTTAACTACTTTTAACATCTGGGTATATTTCTGTAACAAAGCACACTCGGTCACATACTTCGATGTCGCACACAAATAAAAAACAAACCTACCTCGGTATAGGAATCAGGTTTTTTTTTTTTCTGTTCTATAATTTGGATCGTCCGACTCCTCTGATCATTAGTATTTATCGCGTATATCCTCAAGTATTCGTGCTATAACTTCTGATGGCTGCTTGGTGCGTGACAAACCACCCAGCTCCAGCAGCAAGCACAGTGACCGCTCTGGAGAGGCTGCGGCTCACAGCTGTTCCAGCATTGTATGAAGCGTTGCGTTTCTTATCCACTCACAGAGCTGGAACTGCACTATAGGGGAGGGCTTTGCTGAAGGGGAAAAAAAAGTCTGTCCCTACCAGGAAGTGCTTCTGGGTGACTTATGCGTATGTATTGAGAGAAATAAATGAGAATTAATAGCACAATTTTTTTTTTTTCAGGGGGTCTGACTTGTGCAATTCATATTCAAGATGTTAGGTTGAGGTCATTCTGTTCCAAAAAAGTCTGTACAGGAAAAGGCCCACGCGGGGTTGGGTTGAGGTAGGCGGCGCAGTTAAAAAAAAAAAAAAAAAAAAAAAAAAAAAAAAAAAAAACAACAAAAAAAAAACCTTGTAAAATGAATCATTCATGCCACAAATAGGTAGAGGAAACGTAAAAAAAAAAAAAAAAACTTTGTTTTCTGTGGGTTTTGCTGTTGTGAAACTGCATAATCAAACGAGTCGAGCTGTTGTTTTTTGTGTGCTCTGTTGTGTGGACTGCAGTTGCATTGCAACACGGATTTGCATGCTGCAACAAAAGCGATGTATTTGCCAAACGCTTTGGCATTGTGTGAGCTGATACTCGACCTGCATTTAAAATTAAACTACATACGTTGATGCACGTCACTCAGTGCATTCGTTTTTGGTTGCCAGCAGATTTCTTAATGTGTTGTAACGTGGGGTTGTTGTATTATTTACAATTGAACTATTTTTTTCTGTTGCTGGTTAATAGGTATTTTGTTTTTTAAACATTTTTTTTTTACGTCTCAGCAAAATATAATTGATTATTTACACAAGGGAAACATCCCAATTAAAGCCCTGTCAATAATAATAATAATAATAATAACAAAATAAAAATTCTCTATTCAGGCAGTAACTTGTTGCTAAACGTCTAGAAAGTGATTATTTCCTGACAAGTGCTTGAATCTGTAAAACATAGCCATAATTGCTAAAACCACTAAACTTTACACTATACTGTCTGTACCTTTGCTGTAAAATCTTAGCCAGGCATGAGTTAAATTCATGCATCTCCTGATCTAAATCATTTATGCACTGGCAGGTCTAAAAGGCTGATTCTCTTTCTAAATCTGACTGGTTCTAACTCCCTCTCATCAGGTTTGCAATGCTGTTGCTAAAGGGAGGTGGAATTCATTGTAACCTGCTGGGAAGAGTATGTTCTTTTAGAAGGGAAATCAAAAGCCCCCTTATCATGGTTGATGTCTGAGTTCGCATAAAAGAAGCAGGAAACATGAAACAGAATACTGAGGATACGGAGATCTGCTTCAGCTGCACATGACCAAGGTCACGGTGAGCCTATTTGCAATCTGCTGATCAAAGCTGAAACTCTGTTTTACACCCTAGCACAGTTCAAAACCGCAGTGACATTCTCCTGCTTATCTGGAGTGATGGGTTAGACTCTAACCAACACCATAAAAAAAGGTAATGTTTTAATGTGAAAGTGAGTGTGTAATATAAATATGTTAATTACAGCACTGTTAGCCTGAATTTCAAAAAATGTGCACAAGAGCCAACATGTCCGGTAAAACAAGATAACCCTATACAGGAATTTGCATGACCCTCAACCCAATTAACAAGTCGCTGGTACTAAACAGCCAACATGTTTAACAGTAACATTTGTTTAAATTTCATTTTCAGTTGGAAGGCAGAATTCTGCGTGCTTCTCCTTAAGCTGCTAGGGCTTACAGAGAAGGACTGTCTAGGGGGTGGAACAGCTTTGAAGTTCCTTACAATCACTCGGTGCTTGCCAGTGATTGCTTTTGAGTCAGCAGTGAGAACACTGCTGTAATGGGCGAAGCCAGTTTTCAACTACTGACCCCAGCACAAAAGGGAGCGACCACAGTGTCATGCTGAATGAGGATCTGAAAATGACTTGCCATTGCTAGGGTGAGTTCAGATCTGGATATGAATGTAATCGCAGGGCTGTGCACTTTAAGCCCTTTAAAAGGAAGGCGGCACACCAGGGCAGCGGTATGTGAAGCTACTAGTGTGTTATTAACTTGTCATTATCAGGGAATGATGTGTTCACCCCTGGTCCTCTGAAATAAATTAGATTTCAGAAGTGGGTTTTTGATGGCCTTTTCAGTTGAAAAAAAATCATGATTAGCAGCTATTGTTAACCGTGGACACCTAACCTATCTATCTATCTATCTATCTATCTATCTATCTATCTATCTATCTATCTATCTATCTATCTATCTATCTATCTATCTATATATATATATATATATATATATATATATATATATATATATAATATATATATATATATATATATATATATATAATTTGTACCATGGGATTCCTAAGACTCTGCATCTCTTGTAACAAAAAAAGTACTTTATTTCAGATTACCTGTAGTTCTACTCTTTCACACCTGTGGTCCTTAACATTTCATGTGCAAGTGACACATGAGTTTGGTTATAAATCCATTTTATGTGACCTTCAAACAGTGTCACATGATTAATGTAATGGTATATTCTGTACTAGGATACAACTTTTTTTTTTTTGTATTATTAATATTATTATTTTTTAAAAATAAAATATTAAATTTACAAATGAAACTGCCTGCCACTGGTTTTAACAAGTTTTCTTCAAATTAAACGTGCATTGCTCAAGAATTTCACTTCCCTCGTGTATTTTTAGAACCACAGTTCCTACGCAGTGGTGCATATTCAGCGTCCTGTGAAACACTTTCATGGAATTCTGAACTGCGTTCACAGTAACAGTGTGTATGTAAAAGAAGGGATTCATTGCTATGGTGGTTGATTTAATATATTTCTGTCTACAAAGGGAAGGGAAAAACATGCTCTCCACAAAAGTATAAACAATTGTGCCACCTAGTGACATTCTATTGAAATAGCTTTTCTGGCGTACATTTTGCAAGTGGTGGTTAAGGAAATAACCTGTTGTCTTGTGTTACTTTAGGTGTGTTACTTTACTTTATAATATATATATTATATATATTATAATAAATATATATAATATATATATAGATATATATATTATATATATATATATATATACAATAATTATTTATTTATTGAGATACAGTATTATAATTATCAGCAAACTGAGAAGAACAGCAGCTTACTTAGCCATAGCCCAGTTTTTTTTTTTTTTTTTTTTTTTTTTTTTTTTTTACCAGAATACATATGCTGGCCCTTTAAAATAATGTGTTTCACAGAAATCATTTTAAATGAAATTCAGATGAAAAATATGCATTTTCTACTGGCACACTGATAACTTAAACAGTTGGCTGTGGAGTCAAAGGCTGCACTTTTAAAACGATTACATGAATTTATCTGGAATACAGATGTTTATTCCTCAAGTCTATTAAGATATAAAAAGTGTTGCGTCATAATGGTATGGGAAGCGATCGCGATTACTGATTTATTTAATAAACATGTTATGTTTTTGTAAGGCTTGCATAAAATGAAAGAAAATAAAATTATTTACAATCAATAAAATACTACAGTTATGACGTGTTGACTAGTATAATTCTCCTAAACCTGTTTGCAGTTCTGCTTATTTTGAAAAAGCCCTGCTACAAATCGTTTACTTTATACTTTATGTTAATCTTTGGGAAGATACTATTTAAAAAAAGGTGAAAAAAAAAAAAAACATGATGCTAGTTTGTTTCATATTTTAAAAGTTTATAACGTGTTTACTTTTAAAAAAGTAATTGAAGCTTGTCCAAATTTATATTAAGGATTTAAAATAGTCTGCTCTAGATCTTGTTCTCAGTGAGAAATGGTGCCCCAAAACAATCAAATCCAATTACATGTAATATAAATCACAAACTGCAATTGAAAGAACAGAAAAGAACAATTACTTGCGCATTAACTGTTCTGTGAAAATAATTGCCTTCTGACTTGCTTGTTATAACGACAGTAAAAAAGCAGCTTTTGTTTTGGAGGCTTGCTTTAAGTTAGACTATGCAGACATTTGCACATACATATTTGCATTTCTCCAATATATGCACATTGTGCCTAGCTTCTTATTTTAAGACGTGTCTACCTGATTGCATTTGGCATCGCTGTGGTGTGGGGCATGTTCTCCTGGGGCTGGTTAAAAACTTGTAATCTAGATAAAAATGATCTGGATTTTGTCATACTACGTTTTGAGAGCGAGATTACTTTATAAAAAAAATCTGAATTTATAACTGTAAATATTTGTAAACTGTATAAATGTAATCCATCAAAACAATCCAGATTAAAGTAATCTCGATTACAAAGTATAGGATTGCAAAATGCGAATCACTTTCATCCAGATTACAAGCCTCTGTTATACCTTGGGTCCCTTGATTAAAGTGTCCAGACATTGTATATTGCCTATATAATATAACTGAGAAAGTGCTACATACATGCTATTGATAATTCATGGGGTGGGTATGTAAGGATAGGGCAGAGGAAGCAGAAAGAGTTGGTAGGACCAGAGTGCCACTGAAGGAACGGACGGGGAAGTGAGATCACTTGTCCCAAAGGATGGACCCCCGGCTCTCTGTAAAAGACCTGCAAAGTGAGACAGTAACAAAGAACACATGCCGACGCATAACATACAAAAGACTAGAAGGACAAACAGGACAAACAGAGGTGGTTAGGAATTCTTAGTAGGTGTGACTGTGTATACCTGCCGCGCAGTGGAGAGGAAAAAACCCTTGAGGCTGATTAGAGGAAAACCTTTGCTGGCCCCGGTGGACAGGAAGACCCCACTTCAGACAGTATTTAGATGTCACATTTTGGTGTGTTGAACTCGCTGTCACATTGCAAAAGCGCAGCAGCAGGAGCCAAATGCAGTACTGAAGAAGCTGCCTGGCCACCATGGCAACTTACCACTCCCCGTAGACAGTAGATGAGGGCGTTGCCATGGTAACCATGGTCTGTGAGGCACCGGTGGAAGAGTTGTCATTGGAGTATGTTATGAGACCCGTCAAAGTCACGAGCTGCCACTGGTTGAATATAGTTTGTAATGGGCTGGATCGGCCTTTAAAATGTTGAATGTACCTGACGAATCTTCTATTGGAATGGTAAATTGTGCTGGCTGTGTTTGAGCGAGAGAGGGGCGCTTGATTGCAGGCAAGGAGTGAAGAGAGATTCAGGTGATCAGGGCTTAAATAGGGAATTAGAGACTAATTAGAGATCCCCAACTACATGCCCCTGAACTGCACTATGCTATATTTATCCCCATTTGACTCTGTTTTGTAACCTTATCATCTTATATCTCCATGATTAGAACAAGATGTTCTCTAAATGTATTTCCAAACAAGTTTTGCAATACAAAACATGACATCGTAATTATTTAATATGCATGATTATAAACTGTTTTTATTGGCTCAGTTTCACCTTTTAATATAGCAATTATCGGTATGGCAGCCGGTGTTTAATTAGTGATCAGTGTAAACCTGTCTCCACTTATCTGAACACTTTTTAACAACAAAGGTTTTCTGCTATCTTGAAGTAGGGGTACATGACCTCAGTTTTATTGAGGCATCTGTCCTCCTTGTGAAGTGCCATATGTGGGTTACCATGCTTGGAAAATGATTACGTTGTATGTTCTATGAAAGAAAACCTTCTACACTACAGGTGCTCATTTATAGAGAAGTTGAAGGCAAGACTGAGGAGTGGAAAAGCTGGTTTGTTTACCTTGGCTACACCAAATTATAATACATCCTATGAGTAACAAATCATAACCTTGGTCAGCATTGCTGGAAAGCGGTAGATGTGGTGTGGTGTGGTGTGGTGTGGGGGAGCAGCAATGCTGAATACAACATCTGGACTGGAGTTTTATGAAATCCTTTTGAGAGGACAGTCAGTGTGAACAGAAAATCAAGGAGAGGAATGGAATAAACATCTTCTGCTGAATTTTGCTTGACTTGGCTATGGATTTACATTCAGTAGATTTTGGGGTTGAGCCTCCCTGGACCCAAGCCCATTAAATGAAAGTAAGCAACTAGAGTGGGCGGGGGGTTAAAATAAACCAAGTAGCCAGGTTTTTAGTACTTCTTATTATGGACAAATGAATACCATAGCAGTGAAAGTGAATTTACCTGTAATGTTAATAGCTAAATAGATATGTGCTGTATTACTGCACAGAAACATGCTTTTGGACTACAAGTGCCCTGACATGCAAGCTTAAATCCTAGTCTTATTTATTTTAATTGAATAGCTTGACGTCAGAAAAGGAAAATCATAAAACCTGGACCTATCTCCTAAATCGTTATTGTTTAGTATCAGTCCAGCTCATGGGCTCGTGCGAGGCAGGCCATACATCTGAGATGCTCATAAAGCAATGACACCAACGCACGCTCAAATGAGCAGGAGATCAGGCAGCAGTCTGGTTTCTCCCTTCATGTTTTCAGAGGTTGCTCAGCATCCAGTTAATTAAGACACAAAGATGTTCCTAAAACATTTTTTATTTATAAATCTGTAACAGCATTTGGCTAATGATTATAGGGGAGAGATCTCTGCAATTTGTAATTTTAATGGCAATTCATGCTGCCTTTTTGGTCTACTATTGATTTCGACCTTTCAAGAGAATTCACATATTTTATATTCTAACAGAACTCTGTAATTAACAAAGTCAAGGGTGTCTTCTTCCAGGAATGATAGATTTAATGGAAATTGGAAGTTATGGACATCTACTACATGCAGAAGAAATGCAGTTTGGAATTACTAACAACCTTGCATTAGTATACACTTCAGACTTTTGTAAGTTACAATATCATTCTGTGCAGACCAGTCCTTGAAGCCACAGGGTCTGTCCTTATCTTGAATCCATTGGACCTTGTGGTTCAAACTTAAATAGCACTAACAGATAGTATTGCAAACCAGTCCTTAACTAAACATTCCTTAAAAGAGTCCTTCTTCTGTAGTTTTGAGATTAGCAACCTAAGCCTTCCAGGTCATAACCATGAAAGAGACTTTTGATTGTATTTTACCAGGATTTTACATTCATGCTCATAACACCACAGTTACTTTATATTTCAGCACTGGTTTTTGTTTTTGATGGACCCCCACCATAACTGGGGTAATAAACACAAAATAAATAAAATGGGAATATATACACACAGATAGATTTGCACTTGATGTTTGATTTTCATATTTAGTATTTCTCTATGACGTGATTCTCCAAAGGAACCAGTCTTGTAAAATGAGATTTTAGAAGAGGGCTTTCATAAGCATTTTAATCTACTTCTGGTAACTTCCCCATGAAAAACAGTTGCAATGTAAATGCTGTTAAATTCATTAAACAGGAGTGAAGTTTGAAGGAGTGCAAGCTAGTCGTGGAGTGTATCTGACCTGCAGAGAGACTGCAGTTTAATATCGCTTACTTGCTCTACATTAGTTCAGCAAACAATTAGCAATTTAACACTTTTTTTTGTAACAAGGACTTGTTTTGTCTTTGTTTGACTTTGCACCATACTGTCATTTATAAATGTCAGAAGGTAAGAAATAGCACCAATTCACGTGAAATAATACAAATTACATAAGTATACCCTTCCTTTTTTTTTGTTGATAAAAACACATCTGAACCAAAGCATCTGACTGAAATTCGATATGATATATTGGTATATATTCCACGTGCTGCAACTACTGAGCTATGGGCTGAGATGCAGAAGATTAGATTTGCATATCACCGCTATACCAATAAAAACACAAGGATCAAGCAAGGCAGGACCCAATTCAAAGCAGGAACCGCAGAAGGATGAGTCAAGGACCACTGTCTTATACAAGATGCACAGGGTGGTTATGGAGTCACCTGGGCACTAAACAGCGATGGGAGAGAAAATACATTAGTCACAGATAGAGCACAGATATGTGTGATATGTAAGGCCACTCTGTGTTCTTTAGAGCACACCCATTATTTAACAGTTGCCTGCACTACCCTAATAGGTATGACAGGAATCAAGAACACCACAATTTGCTACATTTTCCTATATTTTTTTTTTTTTTCCAGTTTGTTGGAATAGTTAAGGGTACCATTTAAATATTTCAGCAGAACCAACACGTGTGTGTAGTGTCTCTCTGAGGAGAAAGAAAAAGAAATAAGGTTGTTGCTGGGTTTTTATAAAAAAAAAAAAAAAAAAAAAAACTGTTTTAAAAAGAAATTCATTTCTCTGGCAGGCTTGACCATGGGTATTCAAACACCATTTAATTGAATTTTCCAGATGTTTTACTGTGTTTAGTTTGTTTTTACTGCTGTCACAAATCACAAACCTATCATTCCACAATACAAGGACCACAGTCGTTGGGAACTAAAGATGGATTTAGTATAGGATCATAAACATGTCATGCAACATAGTTTATGGTAAAATTACACTACCATAATTTTGGATATGGTCTAAAATTGTCCTCTGAACATCTAAAACTGGCAACAATGTATAAATATAAATGGGACTGTTGCAACTAGAAATATAACCTCAAACCCCATGATTATAATCATTTAACAGGCATTATTCCTGGAGATTCCATCTCCTTTCTTACCACTTTTTAGAATAGTTTAATTTTAGTCCAAATTCTTTCACCCACAAATAGGGAAAGGTTTTGAAAAAAGCTGTGTAAGCCGTGCTTATTCAATTCACTCAGAAGAAAAAGAAAAAAAAAATTAAAAGGCTATTTACAAAGTATTTGGTTTTAAATATATATGTCCCTTTTATTATTTCTAGTAAAAAAAAAAAACAGCACTAACAATACATACTTTGTATATTGCAACAAGCCGCCAGCATTTCTAGAGCAAAATAGGTATTTTGATCACAAATATGTATGCCTTTACAGTATATCTTTTGAAAGTTAACTAGTACTGTTTGTGAAATGTGATATTTGTGGCATAAAATAAGTCTTACTAACAATGCCAGAATCAGTGCTATCTCTTCTGGCACACCAGCTATTGCATCTCAACCTTAACATGCAGATCCTCCACCCTGATGTGCATAAACCAAAGAGAGTTATGAGAGTTGAAGGTTAGAGACAAACACAGTTTCCAAGCTGCAGGCTACTTGAACAGGCCTGTCACGCTAGACTGCAGATCACACAGTGCTAAGCCTTCTTTGGTCAGTATGAATTCAGATGCAGCATTAGTTTGCAATTGTGTGTTATAAAGGACAGATTCATCATTTAACTCAATGGAGAACGCAGTTTTACTCTTCGTGCTTGGCAGTACAAAGACTATTGAAGCAGTAGCTTGATAAGCATCAGTAAATGATGAGATCTCTATTGTTGTATACAACTGTGTGTTACTATATATATATATATATATATATATATATATATATATATATATATATATAATATATATATATATACACATACATACATACATATAACATATATATATATATATATATATATATATATATATATATATATATATATATATATATATATAACTACACTGAATAAATAACCATACCTAGTTTTTTAGAAACCAGAATAATAAAAAAAAAATGTGCATGAAAAATGAAGAAATCTGGTCTCCATAAAATGGGAAGGGTTTTGCTTTGTGTTTATTATTACAGCTTTCTTCTTTCATAGTGGGTGGCAGGTAATTTAGCCAAGTTGCAATACTGAAATAAACTGTTTTCTAGTTTTATTAACCAAAGTTTTGTCTTCTGTCTTCTAGTCAAGATGTGGCCTAGTATTATTAAAAATAGACAATTTGTGTTTTATAGTTATGGATATCAAAATTATTCAGTTCGGAAAGGAATATTTGTTAAGATAAAAGCCTGCGTGTGTTACAGTATAACCAGTAATAGCTTGAGTGTGGGTTACTGAGAATTGTTTTCATTCATCACTGAATTGAACTTTAGTTTTCATTTTGACTGTTTCATTGTGGAATATCACCAGATTTGGAAAATAATAGTTTTCTTTAAAAACTGCATAGTAGTAGAGGATGTGACGTCCAAGCAGCCGTGTCATATAATGAAACCCATTCGTTTAAAGTTGTGACAGATAATCCAACGAGCTGAAAACAATATATAAATGTGCAACTGGGTGCAATGCGTAATTGGATACAACACCCCAGACTTCTTCAGAGCAAAAGCAAGCCACAAAACTAACACAGATACAATGCCCCACCTAGAGGCGATTAACTGGTATGTTCCTCATTTTGTATGTTCTACACAGGATGTCAGACCGAGGCACCGTGGTAAGATGTTGCCCACAGACCTTTGAATTTCGGGGGTAGTCGGTTCACCCTGCTACATGTATTGAAACAAATGAGTAGTTTGTCTGCCTCTGCCTCTCTCTCTCTCTCTCTCTCTCTCTCTCTCTCTCTCTCTCTCTATATATATATATATATATATAAAAATTAGTCTACTAATTTGTTTAGTGTGTATACACACACACACACACACACACACACAATCTAGCAGCAGTTGTTGCCACTCACAACATGGCGCCCATGAAGTGTTAACAAAAGGTACCATAGAGACCCTGGTTTGTGCGAAGTTGTACTGCGCAGGTCTGTTTTGTCGTGAATGTTCTCTTCCGGTTTTGTGCTGACGAGGCGTAGTGCAAAGGCTTAGTCTCTGTTGAATTTTGTGATCTCTCAGACGTGTCAGTATTTAGCAGACGGAGACTCTGACGAACCCGCACAGCAAGCATGGCTCCCAAAAGCGGCATCAAACAGCAGTCTGAAGAAGACCTGCTTTTGCAGGACTTCAGCAGGAATCTCTCCGCCAAATCAACGGCGCTTTTCTACGGCAATGCTCTCATCGTCTCAGCCATTCCCATCTGTAAGTTAATTGAAACCGTGCTAATTGACTGCTCGCTGCATGGACTCAGGTTGGGTCAGGCCTCTGTACTGTATTTTATTGTATGTTTTAATTTGAATTGGATTACTGTAATGTTAATGTATTTCTTTTCTGTAGAGTTGTTTTTGTTTACATTGCGGGGGAATCATTTAATTGTAGATTTATGCCACGCAGCGCAATCTCAAGAGCTTTGGTTTGGTGTTGAGTAAACAGCATACATGGTGTTTTTAAGCACATTAAAACAAGGCACGTTTGTTACACCTCAACTTTAGAGTTGCAGGTATTGTAATTAACAACAACAACTGCATTGTGTGAAAGACTGGGCAGATTTTTTATCTACCCTGCCAAAGTATAGTATGATATGATACTGCCTTTGAGCATTTTGTTGCTTACCTCCTATTTGTTAAGTTTGTTTATCCCCTCCCTCATTTGCAGGGCTGTTTTGGAGGATATGGCACATGGACCTGGTCCAGTCCGCAGTTCTGTACAGTGTCATGACCCTGGTGAGCACCTACTTGGTTGCCTTTGCCTACAAAAATGTCAAATTTGTCCTTAAACACAAGTAAGTCGCTGACATTTATACATTACTTACACACTTTCTGTTTCTTGATTCTGATTAGCAAATGGAATGTAAAACTCTAAAATGTTTTGTCTAAACCAATGTTAATATTTTATATCCAGTTAATACATGTATTTTTAAATGTGTGTTTTTTTTTTACATATATATTTCTAGAGTTGCCCAGAAACGAGAAGATGCCGTTTCTAAGGAAGTCACTCGCAAACTTTCCGAGGCAGATAACAGGAAAATGTCTCGCAAGGAGAAGGATGAAAGGTATTGTACTGTTACCCACATGTGTTCAACTGTGTAACCATGCCTGTCTGTTTAGAATTGAGAACTTCTGGAACTCTTGAGTGTTCTCTTGGAACTGGGTCTCCTAACGGGTTGGATTTGTGGCGATTTTATATCTAAACTGCCTTTGTGACGATGGCTACATATTCAGTAGGTACAACAGAACATATAACAGATATGCTGAATAACTGAATTGAACTTTTTTTCAGCTCTAAGTTGCTTTGAAAAAAGAGACAACTTAACAACTAATTAGTTTTGATGTCTTGTGTGGAAATAAGCCATACAAACACAATATGGGTGCATACCCCAGACCAGGACCGGTTTACTGCTTGTCTACTCTGAGTTCTATTTCTTAGACATCTTTTTTGCAGTATTGAAAGAGTCAAAATAGAATCTAAAAGCTTTGAAGGACAAATATAGGCAGCTAAATTAATTATGACATTGCACTTTTAATATTCCAGTGTGTGCCTCTTTCTTATAATACATGTAAAAGGTTTTAGGCTGTTGTGAATTAAATGACCCGATTCCATTTTTATCCACATAGTTATTGCTATCAATCTTCATATAGTTAATAGTCTTTACTTCAATTTATCTTGATGTTGCACAAATAAAATTTAAATATTCTGGTTAACAAATGCAAGTGTGGATATTCATTTGCGTGCCTGTAACTATAAACTGTCTTCTGGTATTGTCACATTACATTCAGTAAGCAAAATGTTGTGATGTGACAGAGATTCATGTGTAACGTTTATTTGTTAACAGAATCCTGTGGAAGAAAAACGAGGTGGCAGATTATGAAGCCACAACCTTCTCCATCTTCTATAACAACACGCTGTTCCTGGTCTTGGTCATAGTCGCCTCATTCTTTCTGCTGAAGAGCTTCAACCCGACAGTGTATCCTTTTTGCTCAGGTTTTACGCAGGCTGTTGTTGTAGTGTCTGTAGTCAGGTAAAAAATATATTTTGTTGGTTCCTTGTATTTCAAGCGCACTACATTTCTCAGTAGCTTTTGATACATTAAGTATACATTGTGTTAAAAAAAAGAGGCGATTTACTGTATCCCTAGTGGATCTCCTAGTAAAAGCAGTGCAATATGGAGTGAAGGTGAGTCGTGAATGGTTTAAATCCATCTTGACTTGGCTGCGTTTTTTGTGCTACCACATGGTTAGAGAGCAAGGTTGATTGGTGTCTTACCATAAGCTGTATGATTTTATCTATCTCAGTATCTCTGTTTTGAGCATTTCCTTGACAGACTCCCTCCAGAAATTACATCCTGTCGATCAGTGCTTCGTCTGGACTGATTGCCTTGTTGTCTACAGGATCTAAGTAATCCACTTGTGCAGCCATTCAGAGAAATACAATGACCAATACAGTTGGGTGGGGTGGATTCAGGGTTTTTTATATCTTCATCTGAAACTAGGTTTTTGAATAAAAATGAGATTTGGACTTTCAACTCTATAAACAGAGCTGTAAACCTCAAATAAAACACATTTTTTTGACAATTCACCCGATCTTTTTTTTTGTCTGTGTCTATAACAGGGATACAGTAGATGTCCAACAATACAGGTAAAATCAGTTAAGTTTTACATTCAAGAAACAGGTGTACACATTAAATTACAATCTTCACAATAGACTTCAGTAAACGTCGAGGACTCACCTTGGGTCATGCTGGAATTTTACAGCTTTAAAGTAGAACAACTAAAACAAACACCCCATTTAAAAAAGCACATTCTCCACAGAGATTGAATGTAGCAGAAAGCCCATCATTTGAATGGTAATTGTAATGCCACTGATGGCAATCAATACCAAGAAATAGGTTATGCTGTGAAAGGAAACAAACCAAGCCTCAAGGGTTATTATTGTGCATTTCTTTATTTCAATCCAGCTCAAATGTGTATACAGTTTGACAGTTCTGGCAACAGGCTAGCGCTCATTTTATTTGAATATATTAATGGAATACGTGTTGCAATTAAAAAGAAAAGACCTGAAACAGTGTTTGAAGAAACACCGCACATAAATTACTTGCTTACCATCGTACAATTTTTACAAATTGTAAAAAAAAAAAACCCACCATCTAACAGTCCATTGTTTGTTTCGTTGAAACCAGATCAGCTACCATTGCCACAGAGCGTTCATTTATGCTGGCATAAAAAATAGTTTTCAATCAAGGCACTCTATGTAATAGGCTGAAAGTACCAAAATGTTTAACTGTATGTATGAGCAAAAAATTAAAAACTTAATAAACCCTATTTCTATGAAATGTGTAAAAACCATTGACATATTCTATGTGCTTGCTAAAGGTTTTGTCAAGCAGTTTAGTAGAAAATGTGTTTTTTTTTTTTTTTTTTTTTTTGCTCAAACTGTAAATCTGGCGAGAGTGGTAATGATTATGGCTCAACTATTTAAAATGTGCATAAGTAAACAATAGATGTAAATAGAAAATGATCAAAAAACAAATACTAGATATTAAAATACTAAGGAATTATTAGTGTTAATGTGCTACAGAACATCCTGCAGTGTTTACAAGAAATGCATTTTTTTAATGTTTGCTGTAACCGTGTTGTCCATATCGCAGAGACACTTCAACAATCCTGATTGGCTGTTATATTTTTGTTTCACATGTCATTGGTCATAAATCAGGAGGGAACATGCTTCACACTTTAACCTAAGCATGTGACAACACAGGATACAGCAAAGATTAAAAACAGTGTCTTTTAAACAGCAGGCTGCTCTGTAGTGCTTGAAATCCACTTTTTCTTGATGTGCTGCCGTAGGAATTACAGAACAAAGTTTATGTACAATTATATTTCTACTGTATTGTATATGATAAATACTGCAAGATGTGGTTTAATTATCCCTTAAGTGAAGTAAATTTAAAATAATTCTAACAGGAAATCTTAAATTATTTTTGCAAGAAATCGCCATACTCAACATGCAGTACTGCTTAGCCTAAAGCCCAAAAACAAGCACTATTCATACATTTGTGTAAAATTGGTCTTTGGGTTCTTAATATTGATGCTTCTGACACACTCACTGCTGCTGTAACAATCCATACTGCAGCTTACAGGCAGACTGTACTAGAACAAGGCAGATTTCTGATCTACACGGGCTAAACATAGGGTCGGTTTCATCTTCTGTATCAACACACATTATTGGTAGTCATAGTACTAATAAAATAAAATGACATGGATTTTCTGCATCTGTGTGATGTACATAGCTTGCTGCAATAGATGAAAGGCTTAATGAATTTCTTCCATTGTCTTCTTTGATTGCCATTTTAACCGTGATTGTAACTTCTATTTTGCAATAACAACACATCAACTGGGGGAAGCAATCAGTAAATCAACATTCCCTCCACTGCCAGGAAAGCAGATTCACCGTTTTCTTAACATCCTCAAACCAGATGTGTCTAACACTATCCTACCATAGCATCTAGGGAAATATTATTTTCATAGATACAGAATACACAAGCAAAGAACCCTTTCTGCAGTTATTAAATATCTTTACATTGCATGACAATGAGAAGAGACGGACTGCAGTATTAGAAGTTTATAGATTCAAGAAAATACAAGAATAACCCTGTTCTATAGGACTTTTTTTTCATCTTTTGAATGTGCTTTTTATAATTTAGGCACATTTATTTTAGCGAGAGCATGCACCTACAGGAGCCCAGTATTTTACAGACAGCACAGGATAGCTGGGAGTTGCACTGACCAGATACTGATCAGGTGTAGATTTGGGTACTTTTGTGTTTTAATCAGCCATCATTCTCTCTTTAGGATCTGTAGTCCTTCTTGTTGTATGGTTTGTTCCCCAATATATGGTCAATATCCCCTACAATGTGAGAGGTCATCTTTGGAAGTACCTGAAAAATGTCCAAAGCAACAGATGAGTCTTACAGGGATGAGCTAAACCATTTTTGTTAACTGAAAAATGAAGGAAGGTAATATTTTGGGCAATAGATGTCCACACATTTACCGTTTGTGTTAAATGGGATGCAGTCACTAGCTAATGATAATATTACACATGGCTTTGGGAACTATTTAGCTTATCAGTTAGCTAAATGACCAATATTTTCTGGCTCTTAAAAGCCTGGAGTTGACGCTGCTACGAAGCAAGGGACAAATGATAAAAGGCGTACAGAACCGAATGCTTGACACTTGGAAGGCAGCGATTGAAACTGCAGTCTTAAATCCCTCATCTGCAGTCTCTGCCTTGCCATATGGAACACACTGTTGTAACATATTAAAAATTCCAAAACCATGGAAACATTTCAGGACGTGCTACTTGCCTGTATAGCACCAAGGTTTTCTGTAAGCTGTTCTGGATTGGATGTTCCCAGAAGGACAGAGCTTACACCCTCATTACGGAGACACCAGGCTGAGGAAATCAGAACAGCTGATGATAAAAAGCACTTGGAATGACGCCAGGTCCTAATAGCCCCTACAGCCGGAGCTCTTTGAACTTTATTACAAGCAGTTGAAGGGCCTGCTGCCAAAACATCAATGTTCTCCATCCTTATCCCTGTATGGAGCCCCTCCATATACCCCGCCCCCTCCCCCCCCAAAAAAAATATTAGTAACAATAGGATTATGTTTAAAACATGGGAATCCCAGATATTAGATAGATCTCGGCTGGAAATATTGTCTTACCTACTGCCAACTGGGGTAACGTGCATTCGAGTCGTTCTGCTATCAGTGAAAGCTCCTTTAGTTTAGCTTGCTGTTTCCTGCCATCATCACTTAAAATTTTATCTTTTAACCACTGGTAGGACTATGGGTAGAAGACATTACAGAAATTCAGCATTATAATGTGTTTCTATGTGTTCAAACATAACGGGGAAGCAAAAGTTACAAATAATCCTTAAAATACATGTATAAAAGTCCCACAGATACCCCGCTATTATGTTCTTTAAGGGTTTGGTTTAATAATAATGCAATTTGTTGTGTATGAAACCATGTTATCTGATCAATTCAGCGTAATTTAAACTTGAGGGGCATGCATGCTCAGCCAAGGCTACTTCAGTAATTTGAACTTTGTAGACAATACATTTCCTCTCTGAATTACTCCTTGTTTTCATCAGGAAGCCCTGATTAATTTTGAGTCATTCATTGACGCAAGAGAACTTGGTCTTTTCAACGAGCCAATCACAACAAGTGGTACCTTAATAGAAGCCCTCGAAGACTCCGGAACTCCATTCTCATACTTGCCAGTGATGATTCCACAGGCTAAAGGAGACCAGGTCATTGCGCCAACACCTGCAAAAACACACATTCACATTTACTACTCATTTTCACATTTCACTATTCATTTTTACCTGAGTACTTGAAGCTGACTTATGCATTTGGTGAGGGCTTACCTGGTTTAATACCTGGTTTCCTCTCATGTCGTTCATCTCTAGAGGTCTGGGTTCGAATCTGGCTCATGTCACAAGTGACATTTTATTTTACACAATTTTAACTCAGCACTATCACTGCTAGGTGGGGCCAAATAGTACACTGTAAAACCATAAGTATTTGGCAAATGACACCCATAAAACCTATTTTGTTCCAGAAATGTTGGCAACCTGTTGCACTATACAAAGTATGTATTGTTAGTGGAATTTGATTTTGTCCCAAAAATGTTGTTTTTTGTATATATAGGCAAAAAAACACATAATAAAAGGCTTGGAAATATGAATTGCTTTACAGTATTCGACATACATTACAGAGCACCTTTGTAAGGCCATACCAGGTATTATACAAAAGATTTGTAAAAATACAGTGACCTGATTAGCTAACAACCCTTCCACACTTGTCCTGGTATCTCTGCCTACAGCCCAAGAATTTTTTGTTTATTTATATATATATATATATATATATATATATATATATATATATATATATATATATATATATATATATAAAAGTTTAAATTCAAATTAAAATTTTAGACAGGATGACTGGATGAAAGTATCAAAAATATAAGTTGTAGTCGACGTGATAATAACACTCCACAAGGATAATAACAACAGATGGCACTGTATCTAACAGAAGAGATGACACTGTGTTCTAACACATGCTAGGTGAGACTCAGACTTGCCTATTTTGTGGTAGAGCTCTGGAAGCTGTATCTCGACCTTCTCTCTTTGGAAAAGGTGATACTCGGCCTGTTCACACACCGGCGGGATCATATTGAACTGCCTTGCTACTGAGTAGGCCTCCTGTAACAAAAGGCAATGAATTCAGTGTTATAAATATCAACACTTTGTTATGCATCGCTCTTCACAATGGGATCGGCACACTGTTTATTATAATGAATTATTGATGCACCGGGAATTGCTCTCGCTTTCACCTGTGTTAAATCCCACTGAGCTTCCCTTTAAAGTTGATTCAAAATCGCACATTAGCATGGATTTAAATGATTACCAGCCGTCTGGAAAAACAAGCCATTGATGTCATCGGAGATTTCCAATAAAGTCATATCGCCTTAAAAACCCAAGCATGCAAAAAACAGACCAAAATGCAGCTTTTGCCTTCTGCAATTTTTTTTTTTTTTTTTTTTTTTTTTTTTTTTTTTTTAAAGTAGTCTCTCCTAGTCATGGGGTTTGTTTCCTGGTCTAGTCAAGATGTTTTATCCTGTTTAAATTAAAACTCTAACACTATAGCCAATCTGTATTAACTGGATCGCCAGCGAGAGAAAAAAAAAGCAGGTTTACAAGCAGGTGAATATAATATTAAAGTAAAGGGGTCTTGCTCCATGACCACCAAAAGTCTGAATGAAATGGACTAAAATACAGGACTGAACCTGATACAGTGGACCTTCAGTGTGTAAATCACTGACAGGGAGTGCTGTTATATTAAACTGTACCAGGAGTGCACTTAGGCTTAGCATCTTACCATGATCTCCATCGCAGTCCATCGGGAAGTTCCCCAGTACAAGGACATTCCCTGGTTAATCACGTATGTCATTGCCCTAACAATCTCTAAATAAAAAGATAAAAAGAAAAAAATTAAACAAAATGTTATACAAACAAAACAAAAAACAGAGTAAAACAATATTTAATCTGAGCTAAGAATATATACGAATAGCAAGGAAAGCAGAATGATTTTGAACTATTTTTTTCAGACAGTACAAATGTACAAAAAAAAGTACAGTACAAAAGCTTGATGGAAAGCATACAGGTTCCAGAAATCGCTGTTCAAACATGATGGCTTTAATTCCCCATTAAACAAATTTGACCTGCGATTCTCAGTATCAACACAAGGGGGAGCATTTACCTTTTCGTGCTGCAGTAATGCTGAACAAAGCCCAGTCACTAGCAGTTGTCAAGTCCGCTTATAATAAGCAGAACTGAGGTTATTTTTATTGAGAGTCGCTTACATTTTCTGAGAGTTGCGGGTTTTTTGCAATAGGTGACGTGACTTCAATAGTTTAAAATGGTCGTAGGAGTGGTTTTGGTGATTATGCGGTGTCAATGCACATCATTAAAAATAAATGTGGAATTTGTATAAAACACCATGTGACAGAGACAATTCTTGGTGGTAAATCTCCCTCAAGACTTGTGAGTGCACTAACGGAAACAGAATACTGTGGACTACTTGACCTGACACTTTGTTCCGAGGGTTAAAAGCAACTCGGTCGTGTAGAAAAGAGACGGGATCTTCGGTACACTAACTCAAAGACCTGGAAGGTAATTAATGTGGCAGCCGCGGATTACAGGAGCGAATGCAATCGTTTTTCAGGGGGTCATGTGACGGTAGAAATAGGGGTCGAAGCGATGGATAAGTGAATTAATAGAGATTGAAATGTGTTCCAATGCATCACATTCTACACCCCCACCAAGAGGGCAAGATGGCATGTTGTAATAGAACATGTGACCTGCATGATGCACGCAGCAAGGCCAAGAGGAAGAATGTATTTCCATGATTTCATTTCTCTTTAAAATTTGACTGGTTTAAATCATCTATCTGTTCCATGCTTTGTTTTCAAGTACATTTACCTCCTGCCTTAGGTTAACCTCTTAAGAAACAAGACAGCTTTTTTTTCTCACATACACATCTCGAAGAAGGAAATAAGAAAACTGCAGAACTCAATATTAACATTGCTAGGCCAGAACAACAATTCAGTCTCAGTATCTAAAACAAGTGCTCCTAACAAATGTAGACTGCCCTTTCTCCAACCCCTGTTTATAATAAGCACCCTCTTTCCTGAACCAGAGGAGTGCCCCCCGGCAGTTTCAACCAGTATTACATCTGATTGACGGTAACTCCCCTGTTCCAGATGCTTATACAATGGGTCCTTTGTACGGATATATATGATCTCTGATTCTGAATATCTGCTGCTGTCCATTATGGTTTTAGACACTGAACAACCTTTGCTTAAATCCCAATTGAATTGGAATTATTACATTTGCTGCCGTGTGTAAAGGCAACACCTGGCTTAGAAAAAAGTTTCTTAAGCCCATTATTGTAAAGAACAGGCCTCATCAGCACATTGAATTTGCTGACCTCGGGACTTAGGCCCTTTATTTCTCACAGGTTATTCATATGTGGAATGTAAAATGCTGAAGGGGTCCTATGGAATCTGTTGGTCTGTTGATATATAAATATCGTACATTCACATACATTAATAAGGATGCACGACGGTTTGGAGGGGTGTGCAGTAAATCAATTAAAAGGTACACGAGGAGTTGAGCAGTTTTTCAAATGGTTTCTTCTCAAAATACATTTAAGAGTGCTTCGAGTGTCAGGAGAATCTGATAATTTGGATGATCCAACCTGTCAGTAAATTTTAAACCCTGTTTCGTGCACCTCATTGCAAAGACAAGAAAGTTAGCATTTTATTTGTGGGACACATATGCCCCTGATACCTTTAAGAGTTAAACAGAAAGGAAAACCCATCTCACATGTACCTTATTGACTTGTTTGCCATTCTTTCCTTGTGCTTTCTTGTTGTTTGCAGAATGGACTAGGCAGAGCATTTGCACTGCAGGAAGGTCCAAAGTGACACAGAAATAGAAATTCAAGTGAAAATCTGCAAAAAATATGTCAACAGCTCCCCAGCTTGTATGGCATCACACAAGGGATAAACAGTAACCGTTCTGAAGTGTGAAGCCTTATTTTTAATGAAAAAAGGGATCCCACTAACCTTCCATTGGGGTATTATTGTCCGGTCGATTTGCAAAGACAACATCCACATATTCGAGCTGCAGTCTCTGCAGAGAGCCCTTTAACCCTGCAAAAGACAGAAACAGTAAAACTGCCAGCAAGCGACTATGAGCAAGACCTGTGGGAGCCGTCAGCTTGGACAGATTACTACAGCAATGCACACGTTAATAATCACCCTGGACGGGTTCTTTTCATACACTTATTATCAAGACACGTTAACAATATTCACACAGTGCCACAGGTCTGATAAGAGGGCTGGATGAATAGCAATTGTTTCCCCTTTGTTTGGTAAAATGGGAATGAGTAGGATGGGTTGCAATGCTGATCAAAAAGAAATCTTTAAAAAAAAAAAAAAGTGCTGATCAAAAAGAGCGCTGATTGATCTCAACGAGGGTACCGTGGCTTGTGAATAATGCAAGTCAAGTTGTACATTGCTAGGTTGTGATATGCATTTGATTAGATTGATTAGATGTGCAATGCTATAATGATGGAACAATTTCTTTGAAACCCTGAAGCCCCCCCCCAACCCCTACACACGCCTTTTTTCTCCTGTCTTGCTAAGCTGTAAGCGTCTCCACACAGTGGATGAGTTAAGCCCCTAATAAATATTGCATGACGGAAAGATCAGACATTTTCTGTGTCAGATAAACGCTGTTTAATTGCCTTCAAACTTGAATTAGAAACTATGCAATGCACTGTATGCTTTGCAACTAATATCCAAGGTTTCTTATTTGTGTTTCTTGGCATGGTTTTAGTCCTATCTTCCAACTGGAGTACAGGGGTCACAAAAACAAATTGCCCTAAGCAGTATTGCTCAGAATCTTTAATAGACTTTTTAATATAATTTTTAATAGCCCTCTCTGTCTTGACTTGATTCCAAGTATTGTTTTGATCAATTCCCACAGCTTTAAGGTAAGATTATTAAGGTATCTGCTTAATTACTTAAATCCTTCCTATCAGATTTAGGACAGTTGTAAATAATGAACTGACAGTTGCCTATTACTTTGTGAGATTACTTAAAGGATTACAATAACAATAAAAAGTCTTGTATTATAACATTAGCACTGCAGCGTTGTCAAAAATAGTAAAAAATGAATCACAGCAGAAAGCTACAGCTATTGTAAAATGAACAGAACCAATAAACTTTACAGTATTTTTCAGCAACACCTGACTGAATTTTATACAGTGTGCCCGTTAAATATTTACTCACAAATCAAGCAACCCCAGTACTGGCAGCTCAAGGGAAGTGTGTTTGGAAAGCCAGTCAAGGGAGATGATGTAATAATGGGCAGAATGTTCAGGCCCCTAGCTTCAATACAATGGAAATCAAATTGTACCT